>NW_005841832.1:5083091-5084451 GCF_000455745.1 Alligator sinensis | reverse complement strand
CTCCCTCCTTCAGAGCCCCTTACCCTGGTCTCTGCCACCTCCTCCTGCCTTAGGGCTTGCCTTCAGCCCCTGCAGGGCTGTTCTGTCCCCCCTGGGACCGATAATGGGGCTGTTTTAGTCCTTTTCCAGTCCCCAGCTTCAGTGTGAGGCTTTTTTTTTTTCTTGTAGCAGCCCCTGTGGGAGAGTTAACCCTCTCCTGCCCAGCATGCCTGCCAGCAGTCAGGGCACGTGGCACAGGGACATCTCTGCAGACCTGCCCCTCAGCCACGGTCTGCGGGTGCATGCTCCTCTCCACATCAGGGTGGAGGCCTGCGCCAGCGCTCTGGAGGAACTCGAACGTCCGGTACACCGCCTGGGTGAACTCAGTGCCCGTCATCTACCTGAGCTCCCCTGGCCTGGTGCTAGAGGTGTGTGCAGTGGGGCTGGCAGTCTCCAGCGTCCACTACTCGGCCACGCCCCTGGAGACCCTAGCAGTGCGGGTGGTGGCCTC
The DNA here is from genome assembly GCF_000455745.1 of Alligator sinensis. Lineage (NCBI taxonomy): Eukaryota > Metazoa > Chordata > Crocodylia > Alligatoridae > Alligator > Alligator sinensis. The sequence goes on along the minus strand of NW_005841832.1, from coordinate 5,083,961 downwards.
CAACATCCCCCCACACCTGCCAGACTGGGACCTCACCAAAGCACTCAAGCTCTATGGCGTCCTCACTAGCCCCTGGCGCAGGCTGACCATGGGGAGCAGGGACCCCAGGCTCAGGCATGTCCTGTCTTTCTGGAGACAGGTGTTCATGCTCCTCAGGGGGTCCCCCAGACCCTACCTCTCTCTGTGACCTTTGTGGTGGATGAGAGGTGGTATGTGGTCTACTTCTGCCAGGGCAAGACCGCATGCCGCTGCTGTGGTAGCAGCTCCTGTCTGGCTGCCCTGTGCCTGCTGGGGCAGTCGCCCGGGACACCAGCTGCTGTACCCGCTCAGGGAAATGGCGCGTCCATCTTCGGCGCAGGAGCCTCATCGAAGGGTAGGGCTGGGGGCTCCTCTCAGTCCCCCTCCACCCCTGCTCCATCTGGGGGGATCAGTGCCTCCGGTGTGAGCATGCCACCCAGGGGGAAGGGCTGGGATGTCCTTCCAGGCTCCTCCTGCTCCTGCTCCTGCTCCTGTTGGGGCTGAAGCCCCACCCAATGGAGGGGCTGGGGACTCCTCTCAGGCCCTCCTGCCCCAGACACCTCTGGGGCAGCTGGTGCCTCAGGCGCTGACGCCTCACCAGGTGAGGTGACCGTGGCCTTCTCTCAGCCTGTCTCCACCCCCCAGTGCGGGGGTCTCATCTGGCGGAGGGGCTGGGACATCCTTCCAGTCCCTCCCTGTCCCAGTTCCATCTGGGGCGGCTAGCACCTCGGGCGCTGGGGTCCTGTCAGGTGGAAAAACCAAGACCCCCTCTCCACCCCCACCTAGGTTGAGGTGGCAGGCCCAGAGGTGGCAAGCCCTAAGCAGCCTGGCCCATCCCCTTTGGGGGAGGTG
>NW_005841832.1:5076583-5082973 GCF_000455745.1 Alligator sinensis | reverse complement strand
CAGCGGCACGGGGTCACTGGAGGAATCAGGCAACCCCTCACGCCCATCCCAGTTGGTGGGACTTGTGAGCGGCGGGGGGGGAGATGGAGTGCCTGTCTCTCCAGCATGAGGCACAGGAGACGGCAGAGGGGCCTGTCACCCCCCACCCACTCCCCTGCCCACCGAGGCCAATGCTGAGGAGATGCAGTGCCTGCCTTCCACGCACTGCAAGCGGCCCTGGCAGTGGGACAACATTTGCCCCCTGAAGCGGAAGAGGATCCATCTCACAGAGACATTCCTCTACCCTGATGCTGAGTGGGGCCTGCTAGGGAGTCTGGCCATCGAGGGCATGTTCACTGGTCTCGCTAGTAGGTCCCCTCCCAGGGTGAGGCCCCGCCGGTTCTCAGTCAGGAACATCCAGCTCCTGCTGGAGAACCCCTCCGGGTGGCCCCCAGCTACAGAGGCCTCTTTGACCTCTTAGAGCAGACCAAGTGCCAGAGGAACGTAGTGGAGAGTATCTGTCAGTGGTGCCTGGACCCTGTGCAGTTTGCCCACGCCACCAGTGATGCGGCGAGGCTTATGCACCAGGATCCGGGCACGCGTCAATATGCCTTCCATCTTGAGAAGCTGGTGACCCGGCTGAGGGAGGTGTGGGGCCGGGGTGGGTCCACAGAGTAGAGTAGGGCACAATAGGCCTTCCCTTGTCTCTGTGGCCTTGCTCTGTTCTGTCACCTGCTCTCCCACCTATACCCTGCCTATCCTTCCTCTCTATTCTCCTGTTCATGGCTACTACAATTGCTTTGCTAAATACCAATGGCTGCAGGGACCCAGTGAAGCAGACAGCTGCCCTAGAGGGACGTCTGTGCACCAACTATAAGATCATGGCAAAGGTGCTGGCGAACCGGCTCCGCATCATCATTGCCTCTGTCATCAGGCCCGAGCACAGCTACTGGGTGCTGGGCAGGACCATCCACGACAACCAGTTCCTGCTGCGCGACCTGCTTGAGGCTGCAGAGCTTTTTGACCTGGATGTTGGCCTGGTCTCTCCGGACCAGGAAAAGGCCTTTGACCAGGTCGACCACCAGTACCTGCTTGGCACCCTCCAGGCTTTTGGCTTCCTGTAAGTTCCCTTGTTAAGCAGTTTTGAAAAGCTATTCTGCTTCAGAGATAAAGGAAAAACATCTTTTAGCATTTAATTATTGAGTATTAAAAGTCATGCAAAATAATTAACAGTTGTAAAACCACTGTTTTTATTCATGAACTAGTTTTTGATCAACAACCTCCCACACGAAAATACATAGAAAGGTTAAAAAAAGTAGTGGAACAGAATTTCAGTTGTGGAGAACGTAAAGGATTAATCTTGAGGATGGGAGACAGGCTAGTGTTCATACAGAAAAGGCTGTACAAAACGAATTTATATATTACAGTGCCTGCCTCCTTGCAGAGGGGCCAGGCAGTGGGAATAGGGGATTGGCCAGGCAGGGACAAGCCTAAACCTGTGTTTTTATGCTTATTTCCTTACATCTCACTTATCTCCTCACACCTTTGGGCACTCTTTAAAGGATCTGGTGGCACCGCTGGTTGAGAACCACTGGGCTAAGGCTACAACTATATTATATTGTACTTGTTTTCCAAAAATCATGTGGAAAGTATAGGAAGAATCCTATTTGGGTAGAATCTGTGAAACGAATTAATGCTTCAAAAAATATCATAAGGTTCAGAGGTTAAAGGTGCTAGGCTTAGTAGGGGACATGCCACAAAGCAGATGCTCATTACCTCTGCCTTTGGCCAACTGGCAGAATTCTATGGAATAGTGCAAAACACCAGACAAGTGGTGGTTACACAGAGGGACTTTTGTTGATTTGAGGAAAGAAGACTAGCTGTTTTCCTAGCATTTTTCTTTGCACACATGGCCTTCTCCATGATATTCTGTTGTTCCCCTCTGCGCCTCACAAACGGTCCCTAGACTTGTTGGAGATTCACTTTACCCTTAGCTAACTGGTAGATGAAGAGTCCTCTGCCTCATGTACTTTTGTGCCATGCCTCTGCCTAGTTGTTATCTTTTTTTCTGAAGTTTCTTTTTAATCTTTCATCATATCTTGTGTAATATATTCTTCTGGTTTTATTTTAGCAAATCTGTGAGTCTTTGTTAATCAGAAAATGGTTCATTAAAAATAAAAGAAAAAACCCAGGAGTTTCCAGCCTAAACTATTTCTCCAGACTCCTTGCAGTATCTGTTTGCTACATCTACAGCAGCAGCACTCAAACGTCAGAAGTTATTTTTAGAAATAGGCATAATACATTGACTGTTATGTCTATAATATGTTTAACAAAATATGGCTAAACATAATTAAGAACATAATTGGAGAGGGTGTGGCTTAATATTTGCTGATAATGGTGGGAAGCAAAACATAGCTCCTCCATTAGTTATTAAAATGAGCACTTGCCTGACTGTTAACTAAAAGAGAAAACAAATCACCCCAGCCTTCAGTTCCTCAGTTTTTTATGGTAAGGAAAAGAGCATTGCCATTAGTTGTTGGTGAGGAAAATGGTTCCTGTCCTTTTTATGCAGATGACTGAAAATTGAAACCAACTCTGGGGACAGAAAGCAGAAGATATTTTCTGAGATAAACTGCTTCTGTAGTACTTAGTGCTTTAAATGCAAAGAGCTTGCAAGATACTTCTTAGACAATAGGCAGGTCACAGATCATGACTCCAGTTGTGTTGTGTCATTCTGTAACAGCTGCAGTTTACACATGGATTTCAAAAGCAGCCCCAGATTTGCTGCAGGTGCTATCAAATGTTGTCAAAATATACTCTGTAACCCCAAAACTATATACTTTAGAATTAGGTTAAATTACAGTTTTAGCATGGAAATGTATAATGATTAGTAGAAAAGCAATCCCTCTAATTCTCTTTCAGTGCCTTTGAAATCAGAGCTTTCTTATTTACAAGTAGCTCAGCACCTTCCATGACCAAACATTCTCAGCTTCCATTGACTAGGTTGTTTGAGTCAAAAATACAATCCAACTCCCAAGCAATAAGCCTCTCCTTAACTTCAGTGAAAACAGCATCTGGCCCTAGATCTTTTGTCTATAACGTTTGACTGTATTTCCCATCTGTACATTACAACAACAAAAGTTTGAGATTCTTAACATAATTGGCAATTTTGGTGATGGTGCACAAAGCAGACTAAAACACAGCTGGGAAATTTATAAAAATGTTAGACACGTGTAACATTTTGTTTAGTACATTGACTTTTTCCATCTTTCCTGAGGCCTGGCTCACTGAACTTCCTCTTGCAGAAGCTTCTTTGTCCGACAGAGGGCACTATAAATGCTGTTGTCATTGCAGAGGTTTCCCAGCTCTTACATGCATGACTTGCTGTACGCTGATTTCTGTCATGCCTCTACAATCTTGTCCTTTTTTAAACTAGCCATAAGATGTCGCCATTCTGTAGTCAAATGCATCTTACTGTATTTTTTGTTGCTATTACACTTTTTGAGTTTGGTAGAGTGGAGATTTTGGGTTATGTCTAGACTGCAAAGTTTACCTGTGTCTGTATGTTGGATTCAGGACAAGCATGCCTGCAAGCCACCACATCCCAGAGCCAACCACACCCTACATCAGTGGTTTTCAACCTTTTCGACTCAAGGCACATTTTGAAAAATGTCAGCTCTTAGTTTTCACTTGATTTTTAGTACAGAAAAATAATAGAGCAATTTTTCTATTGCAAAGAGCTCAGAAAGACCACAATAGGTCAGAATGCATTTAACACTGGATTATTTGTAATCTTTAGGTTTATGCTGTGAATCATATTTGCACACCTAACAGTGCTAACATTGCATGGCATCTCATGGCACTCCTGAAAGTATCTCAAAAGCACCCTAGGATGCTGCAATACCCTCACTGAGAATTGCTGTCCCTAGTCATCTACATCCACACTGGTGCTACTCTGATGACTGTACAGTGCAATGGTTTCTATGGGCCTTTAACAATGTTTCTACTGTCTTGGTATTTGGTGACTTGGGTTTGGATCACAATGTACTGTGGGAGAACTTTGTCTTTCCCAGGCCACTCTCTGAAGTGTTCATAGCCCTCCTGCACAACCAGTGCATAATCTTACAGCTTTTAGTTGAGATGCCTGCAGTTTGGTGTCACTGCTGCAGATTCTCCATATACACACAAGTGCTTCTGATGTAGTATTATGATGGAATAAGATCAATTTGGTATGTAGATCCATGATGACAAGAAGTGGCCGCAGAACTTCCACATGAGAAAGCAGACCTGTGTGTGAAGAGTTTGTCCAAACTAGTCATTGCCAGGACACTCAAATGAGTCTGCCCCCCCTAACCCAGACTGGTGTCACCTGGAAACTGGCTACTCCAAACTGCTTCAGGCATGCCGCTAACCAGTTTGCTGTTGGCCAGTTCACTGGAGAGGTAATTGGCCTGGAGAGAAAATGTGTATGGCAAGTAATATGAGGTAGTGGATGCACCTGAAATAACAGCTAGCTCTCAGAGAGTGGACTTTCCGGACCACACTGGGGATGCTGTCACTTGTGATCAGAGCAAGAAGCATGTAAGTCAGCGGTTTCACTGTTATGCTGGCCTAGGGCAACCACAGATGTGGGGCGTGCCCCCAATACTGAATGTACAGAAAAAATGTATTAGGCAGGTTTATGTGCATCTGCTTGGGCAAGCAGAGGCCGTATTCCCTGCAAATAACATGTCTGTACCTGCTGTCATGTGGAGGATGGTGTTTACCCTTTCCTGCCACAACTCATGGAATCATGTCTGACCTAGGAGGAATGGGGTGAAGATGGAATTAATTAACCCCTTTGAGGTTCATCATGCCACGCCAAGGCCCAGATTTGGACCCATGCTTCATTCGGAGCACTCAGAGTGTCTGTGAGGACAGTGAAGTTGGTGGGGCCAAAACAGCCTTTTGGTTCTTTTTAAATTTTGGGGCAGCTGGGACAGTTGTGGCCCCAACTGTGCCCCAAAATGCCCCAAAATTCAAAAAGAACAAGAGCACAAGGAAGCCAGCCGCCCTGGAGGCTTTTGTTGTGTCTCTTGGGCCATATATGCATGGTGCTACGAGGGAAAGGGGGCATGTTTGTGGCGGCCTGTGGCCTCTCCTTGCAGGGGACAGGACCGTCAGTCAAGGGTTTAATTTTATTTTTTAGTTTTTAGTTTTTTAGTTTTTAATGTGGTGTGGTGGTGGTCAAACCTATGTTAGTGTGGTCATCTGGGAGGAAGGGACTTCGTAAAGGGCCTCGGCTTGCCTTTGCTGTCTGGTGCACGCAAGATTTTTTTTTTCTCCATGGAATTTGTTAGGTTTAAGGCAAGACAGCGCTGATTATAACATTTTTCTAGTGCAACTAATGTTATCACCTACCAAGGCCCAACAGGCCACAGATTCTGTAGGGCTAAAAGGGAGCTGTGTTTTGGGAGTGGGCTCAGGATGCTGGTACTGTACAGGCAACCAGGCACTGCACCTTTGTCATTGGGGTGGGTCCAGAAAAAGGGAAGCGCAGGTCCACTGTGCGAAGCGATGTAACGTTGTGCTAGTACACACAGCAGCTTGTCTGATTAAGCAGTGTGAATGTTAGCCATTGTTTGCTGATGCTTCCTTACTGCTTTATGGGCCAAGCAGTTTATTTGTTCTTGCTGTCACAGGGGTTTTACATTCTCTGTTAAGACCCGCCTGTGGTTTTGTGTACAGCCTGGTCTTGAACCCAATGTCTGTCTCACCCCCGCGCGCACAGTGCAGGGCCCTGCGGAGGAGCAACTGTCAAGTGCTTGGTGTTGCCCTTTAACAGAGGGAGAGGGAGCCGGGAGGTTTACTTGATGCTCTTCTTTTCTTGTTTTCTGCGTTGGGGTGCGGGAGGCTGAGTGGGTTTCCGCGATGGCCGCGGCCCCCCCTGTGAGAGCGTGGTAGGGCTGGGTGGGGTGTGGGATGCCCCTGGCGGGGAGGCAGGGATGGGGAGACGGGAAGCGGTGTAAGAGGCAGCAGGGAACCGCTTTGTTTGACGCGGGGACTTGAGGTGGGGTGTGAAGTGAGGCGCGGGTGGGGGAGGTCCAGGTTGGTCCCCTCGGTCCGAGCCAGGGGAGGGCTTGAGCCAATTTCGGCCTGAGGGCGCTTTGTTGGACGTAATAACAATAGTAATAAATAATAAAGTAAAGTATAAGAATCATAACTGCTTCTCGGCAGCGTTGGCCGGACGCGGCCCCACGGAGGAGGCCGCGCGCGCTGTGACCCGGCGCGACGCTGCGCGGACACGTGTGACGGGGACACCGCGGAGCCCACGTGGTCCACGGGCCCTTCCAGCCCGCGGGGGGAGGGGAGGGGCGGGGCCCGCGGGGGCTTCCCCGCGAGCATCGCACAGGCTGGGCCGGGGCGTGCGGC
>NW_005841832.1:5069886-5076246 GCF_000455745.1 Alligator sinensis | reverse complement strand
TCCGGGCGCTGCAGCGGCCCGCCCCGCCCGGTTCGCGAGCGGCGCCTGGTGCCTGCGCTGGGTGCCCCGCGCCTGCAAGGAGGAACGTGGGGGTGACCCGCAGGTTCTGCCCGGAGCTGCTCCCTGGGCGCTGTGGCCGAGCTGCTTGCGGGGATCCCCCGCTTGTGTTTCCTTGCTCTGAATGTGTGCTCCTCCATCCCCGCAGCCTTCACCTCGGTGTCATTTTTATTTTCACTTTAAAAGTATTTGTCATCTAATCTCAGCGTGAGGGCCTGTGTCCCAAGTACAGCTGGGTAGGGACAGTCCGTACATATTTTCAGGCACTAACTTCCTAGCGAGTTGGCTCTTCTGGTTGCTGGATGGACGTTTTTATGGTGCAATGATAACTTTGCATGTGTGGCTGATCTAAACTTACTGTGCCATTCACTAGGTGAATTGTGCAATAATTCCTTTGCATGTGTGGCCTGCTTAAATTTATTGCACGATTCACTAGTGAGCTGCGTAATATATATATATATATATAAGGTGTGGCAGGGGCCTAAGGTGATGAGCCCCTAATGCTTGCTGGTAGCAAACACACAGTGAGTGACAAGCACTTCTGTCCAGCAGGCAGTTTCAAATGACTTAAATCTGTGTGTGTGCCACCTTGCATGGGCATAATCATCTTACAGGTTCAGAAAAGTTTCAACAGCTTGTTGTGAAAGGAAAGACTACTTGAAAAGCTGCTGTGGGTGTTGAGGCAGTAGCTGGTTTGACCATTGTCTTGGAGGGCGACAGGAAGCAAACCATTGCAGAGCAGGGCAGGAAGCGCTGAGTTACCAGATAGGATGTGATTGTGCTGTTGGTGAAAAGCCCATCTGTGATGTGCTTTACCCGTATAGTGTGTACGTTGCCAGCATGGGACCCTTTGGTCTTTGTTCTTTCTCCTTTGGTTTCCATAGTCTGAAAAAGATAGTTGGGTAAGTGAGAGTACACATGCTGTATCAAAGTAGTACTGTTAAGGGTTTTTGATCTGCTGGCTGGAAGTTTAATTAGCCTTTTCTGCCCCCCCTTCCCTCCCTCTGCAAAATAGCTGTTAAATAATTTGCTCACTAGGACTTGGCATTTTTAGTCATGAGTGTTGAAGTTTAGGATGTTTTCTTGAAAGCACATCCTAGAGTTCAAAACATTTCAGTTGCATGGAATAGCTCAGTCAAACACTTGTAGCAGTATCTGCCTGGCTGGTCTGTATAGCATCCATGTGCGGTTTTCAAAATGTCTAAGAATCGTGTTGCTTTCAGATAGGTCAGAGGCTCCCAACTTTTTCTTATTGCATATCCCCTTCCAGATGTACCAGCTGCCCAAGTACCTCTACCAGTGTACGGTTAATACTTTAACCCCCTTAAATGCCAATTTTGATTATAATGAAATTAAATCTGCTATTACACAATTTCTCCTGTGCACACCCAGGGTTTGGGACCCCCTGAGTTAGGTCTTAGAAATAGAGATAAATTGTAACTGATTAAAATCAGGGCACCCAATCAGTTTTCTTTTCTTGTGAGCAACGGGTGCCCTCATGCATCAAACTGATGAGCTGGGTTATTTAATGGCCAAAAGCAAAGCCAGGTCTCATTTGGGTGATGAAAGACCGTGTTCCTGGTGCTTCTCACTAGCATTTTTCTTTACAGAGTCAATTTAGGGCTGCTGTTTTACAAATAATTAAATACCTGTGTGTTTACAACATGAATACTGCAGGCAGAGTAACGTTCATGAGCTTATTCAGGCTCACACAATTGCATTTCTCATCTAAATAAATTTTTGGCAAAGACGCAAATGTCATTTCTCCTTTAACTCCTGCTTGGATGGGCTGAAGCAAGGGAGAAGGTAAAAGACTTGTTTAATATACCATCCAATTATATCTATCTATTCTAATGCCTTTGGTGTCAGCCATCACTTTTAAAAGATGTTGGTGTACATTGGGTTAACTATTAAAAATGTGGAGTGAAAACAGGGATATAAATGTTTGAAGTTGTTAGACAAGAAAGATGTTAGTTTTTGTTATCTTTTCCTAAAATATTTATACTTTATTTGTCAAGTCTCAGATAGACAGGGAGGAGAGCTTTTGAGGCTTGGCATTTTTTTTTCTGAGTACATAACTATTGAAGCTATACACTTATAGTGGACTACATCTTTTTATAATGGCAGCAGGATGTATGAATCATGGGTAGTCTGGTTGTCTATAATATAAATTACTTCTGTTCTCAACCTTCTCAGTTCCTTCAGCTTCCTTAAATCCAGGGTGATATTTTGGGGAGCAAGTAAACTAAAAGGACTGATGTCTTAAATTTCTTTAATTTGCAGACTAACTAATCAAAGTTTTCTGACCTATTATAGTAGAGGTAAAGTCCATTATTTTGAAATTGTTTAGCCCCAAAGGAGTTCAGTTGCTTTTGTTGTTGTTGATGTTAACTTAGTTGCAAGATAGGCAGAGGCATCTAAACAGAGATGGCATTTGCTTGTCCCTAGTTCTTAAAGTTATTACTACATTGATTCCCCTGTGCTTCTCCTCCTCCTCCTGTACTAGCATAATGTTAGCTTTCAGTTTAACATCTGAGTGCATTATTTTTTTTCTTGGAGGGTGGGATGAGTTCTTTTCTAAGTACAAAGTTTCAGTAATGCTTACACTATTAATTTCAATAACATTTACTACAGTAAGATTCAGCATGGCAGCAAAGAAAAGAAAGGTCTTTGGGAATAAAACATTATTTCTTGTGCACTACATTATAGTACTAATACTTTGGAAGTGCCTTCCAAGAGCAGACCTATATCATAGGAATAATCATAGCAGTATTCACCTTCTTCTTTTTTTTTTTTTTTTTTTTTTTTTTTGGCAATAGTTAATTGGCTGTATAATGAAGTACAGAATTTTAAAAAATATCTGTAATGTGACCCCACCAAAATAAGACAAGAATAATAGTTAGGGACCTACCAAATTCATGCCGGGAGTGGGGTACATAGCAACTCCTTTAATCTTCAAGGTTCCTCTGTGCCCCCTACTACCACTACCATTGGTTGGTGGAGGGACCCCACTGCTCACCGCTTGCTCCTGATTAGCAGAGAGGGAAAAACTGAGTTTTAAGTACAGCGCCGTTTTTGCCGCTCTCCACTGATTGGCAGGCATGCTGTCTGTTGTTGACCAGCCAGGAGGCAAAAACAGCACCATATTTAAAACAGAGGTTTTTGCCTCCCTGATGATCAGGAGTAAGCGTTTGCTGGGGGGCGCTACCGCACACCCCACGGCTCACTCATGAACGGCAGGGAGCTGAAAACCGTGGTTTTTAATATGGTGCTGCTTTTGTCTTCTGGCCAGTGCTACCAAGGTCCTTTGGCCAGTCAGTGGCAAGCCTCAAAAATGGTGACGTTTAAAACTGTGATTTTTGCCTCTCCACCAATCGGGAGCAAAGGGCAAGCAGCAGGACCCCTCTGCCAATCAATGATGGGGCCGGGAGAGGGGTGCACAGGGGAACCTGCAAAATTAAAGGAGTTGGCGCGCACCCCACTCCCACAGTGAATTTGGTAGGTCCCTAATAATTGTAGTTCACAAAGCTTCTTAATGTGTCCTGTTTTTGATGAGCCATTGTAATATTTTGTGTAGTTAATTTTTGGGTTAAGGACTATTTCATGCATTAATTACGTCTCATGATATTTAAGGTTTTAATTTGTAGTAATTGAAGGCTGGATTTTAAATTACATCTTTCGTCGGATTAACTGCATCTTGCATTTTAGTCTTAATCTTACGCTGAAGGAAAGGTGGGTGAAGGTGAAACCTAGAGGGGGACCTTGGAGCTTGTACGAAATGGATAGTAATGAGTTGTACTTATTCTTTGCTTTTTTTTACAGGGGACAATCTCTGTTTTTACAGAAAAAGAGAAAGCAGAGTAAAAGTATAAGCATAAACATGTTTGGTATATGTTGGAGGGGGTCAAACTCATCTGGCCCTGCGGGTCCACAGGTTGGGGAGTGCTTTCCCCCAATCAACATCCTGGGTACTGCATGCAGGGTGGTCTGGCATGGCAGAAGGGACAGCCCATGGGGCTGGATTATGGGGCTCTGCAGACCAGATCTGGCCCACAGGCCACAGGTTTGACACTCAAGTATATTAACAATACCTTGAAGCATGTCTTCCACTTACCGGTACAAAATAGAAAGCTGCTACCAGAGATGAGTCTAAAGCACAAGCTAGTTTCCAGTTCTCTCTAGGTGGCTGGTGGGTACAGTTCTCTAATACTTACATTGTAAGACCAGATCTAAACATAGGTTCCGACTTACCTCATACAAAACCAGAAAATACTTTTTTGTTTTTTTCTAGTTTGGACCTAGCCCAAATCTTGAAAGAATACCTGAACTTGAGTCACAACAAACAAACTTGAGCACTTCTAAAGCCAAAGCTTGGTCTCCTTCTATTTAATTAGCCTAAACAATAGACTTCATATAAACTGAGGTTGAGCAAGTTCATTTCTATCTCTTGTTTCTGTCTCTAGAGTTAGGATACTAGATGCAAAGACATCTTTTGAGTTAGCATTTTTAATTTGAAGATTTATTGTTCGATCTTCAATGTGTTCCCTGAATTGTATAGCGATGCCTTTGTGGCAAGCAGATTTAACAATAAAAATACAAGTTTGAACTGGTTTTCTCTCGCTACCGCAAACCACTGTTACTTTCTATTTCCACATTTTCTTTTCCAAAAGCTGCTTTTGATTTACAGTCCTATCAAGGGGCAACCAAACTTATTTCATTTTTATAGCCAGACCTCACCCACATTTGATGAGCATGTTGTGGTTAATTTATCTCAATTTTAGTCCCGTGATGAAGTTATAACTTTATTGTATAGACAATATGGATTTTGGATCACATGTTCTAGCAAGTCTTCGTATTTATCTTTTACTAACAGAAGCAATGTAAAGTTGGCTAGGTAATCAGGTTCTGGAATGTGACGCTACTTTAAGTTTTGAGAACAAGAAAGATTTGAAATTATTAAAGTTTGATTTCAACTTTCAGCTGTGTGACCTTCACTTTTTTCCTCTGAGAAAACAGATGAAATTTCACACAAGGTGTTGCTGCCACAAGTGGAATCCTTATACAGCAAAGCCGTTTTTTCCCAGAACAACTTCTCTGTACATGGGGGTTTGTTTTATTTGGCACCACGGTCAGTTCATTAGGGATTTTCATAGTGTTTTACTGTAAATGGAATTTCCCTTCATCTCAGTTTACTCAAGGCAGAGTCAGATTCCTGAGTGGCATTGTGCTCCTCGTTGCAGTTTCATTTCATAATATTCCCTTGCTTATGAAGTATTGTCTGGACCCTTTTCTTATGAGTAAAGAGGGTTTTTTAAAACATTTTGTAATACTACTTTTTGTTTTTCTTTTTAGCCTCAAGGAATAGGTTCGCCTAGTGTCTACCATGCTGTCATAGTCATTTTTTTGGAGTTTTTTGCGTGGGGACTCTTGACAGCACCAACATTGATGGTGAGTAATATAATTAACAAACTTTTCGTGCAATACAGGAATAAGGTAAACTGAATATTTCAGCTTTCTTATCTCTGCATTTTAACTCAGAAAATAAATTCTGGTTTAATTGAACTACTTTTGCATCCAATTTTGAAGTTTCTGTGTTATATAGTACATCAAATGATCAAACTTTAAAAGTCTTTTTATGTCAGAACTGGACTAGCTGATGTGGCTAATATGTAAGTAAATATAACATACCCTCATTGTACGCACTTAATAAGTTTTGAAACAAAGTCTCCTAGTCCCATGTAGAGGCCAAGTTTGTGCCCAGGACTTGGATATGTACATGCCTGAATTCTGATACGCAGCAGCCTACTTCATTAGTTTCTATGAAGGCTCATGTGCTTCTGAACCAGTTAATTTCTAAGGGTGCATCCACACATGCAAGCATGTGTGCTTGCAGCAGCTCAAATAGAAGCAGTGCAAATTTGAGCTGGGGCTTTTGGCCTCAGCACATGTGCCCAGACATGTGCTTTGGTGTGGGGCAAAGTGTGCCACTTGGGACAAAATAACCTTGCTTGGCTCCTCCTGGATCTGCAGCAAGGGGGAGCTAGAACCAGGGGCCAGCACCTGTGCTGTCCCCAGCAGTATAAAAAGCTGCCCTGTCCTGGCTCCATCAGGACAAACAGCTGCCCTGTAAAGTATCTCAGGACTGCTCGTTCTCAGGAGCTTCTGGGACTCAGCCAATTGGTACTTGGGGACACTGCCCCTTGTGCCAGTTAGACTGCTGAAGCAGCCCTGAGAGTTCCCTGCACCCTTTACCCACTGCAGCAGTCTGGCAGTGGGGACTGCTGCCTGGCTGTGACCTGCTGC
>NW_005841832.1:5069246-5069856 GCF_000455745.1 Alligator sinensis | reverse complement strand
CCTCTGTGCCAGCTGCCAGTGGGCTGTGGCTGCAGAGTTGGCCTTTGTGCAGCACTACTGCCATGTGTGCCCCCTGCCCAGCCATCTGGGTAGCTATTGCCTGGAAGATGTTCTCAGTGTGGTGGCCTGCTTTGAACTGTCAAAGCATGCCTTCCTGGCCCCAGTTGGCCAGGAGGTCAGCCACCTCCAGCTGGGTCCAAGGTGCAAGCTCTGAGCAGGCTCCTCTGCCTGGGTCCTGCTACTTGCCCCCCTAGCAGGAATTCTGGTGTTTCCTATTTGAAAACTAAAAAATCTGTGATAAAAAAAATCCCAAAGTCACTCTGTAAAATACCCCAAAATCCATGTTGCTCCACAGTTAAAACAAAAGACCAGTATATATAGAGACAGTGAGAGACAGAGAAACAGTGATCAGCTGGGCAATGTTTTATTGATATATCTACAGTGTTAAAGCAATTTGGAAGCCTGCCAGTGTCTCTGTCATCATAATAAAATGAATTCTAAGTACCTATATGATTTGCTGTTTGCCTTTGGTTTTCTTACCATAGAGCAGTTAGAGCTCCCTGTGACCCCTTCACTAACCAGGATGTGGGGACAGCTGCCCCTGCAGCCA
>NW_005841832.1:5038446-5068800 GCF_000455745.1 Alligator sinensis | reverse complement strand
GGCCAGGCCGACAAGGTCCCTCCTTGGTCCCCACCCCCCTCCTCCAGCCCCCCTACCTCCTTCTGAACTATAGGAGCCTGGGTCCAGGTCCTTGCAGCTTGCACTGCTGCCTGCCCTGCATGGGTAGGCAGCATGCTTCAGCACTGGGGTGAGGTCCAACCATAGAGATGCTCTGGCTGGCTACCAGAGTGTCTGTGTGGAGGACCCAGCCTCTGGTTGCCTTGGCACAGTCTGGAACTGTGCCCTGCCCCGCTTTATTCCTCTGCTTTTTTTTTTTTTTTACCACAGGGTCTAATTTTGCCCCCGCACTGCAAATTTGCAATGCAGGGAACTTTTTTTTTGTTCCCGCACGTGCCTCTTGCAGTGTCTCAGAGGGGTTTGAGATGCTGCAAGAGGCACGTGTGTGCTTGTCTGGATGTGCCCTAAGGTGCTACCTTGCTTTACCTTCTGCCTCAGTTCAAACTAACAGTGCTAACCACCTTTCCACCTGAATTTTAATATCCGATTTAGGCCTTCGGAATCTGTGATATGGACAGTCTTTAAAAATAATGCAAAACGTGCTTTTTTTATTGAATGCCTTTCCTACTTTTGGCAATTACCAAGGTGGTGGCAAAGCAGATTTGGTAAGCAGCATTCCACTGTTGGTGAAACTCTTCAGTTATGCTGCAATCCAGTGGCATGCCATAACCATTTCTTTGAAATAGTTTGGTGTCAGCAAAGCTAAAGTGAAACCTGTATTATAGTGATAGTAGACTTCTGCTTCTGTTAACATGCCATAAATTTTCATGGTGACTTAGAGATAATATCAGGCCTAAACTTGAGTTTTGTTGATATACCAAGGCTAGTAAGAGAGAGAGAGAGAGAGAGAGAGAGAGAGAGAGAGAGAGAGGGTGTGTGTGTGTGTGTGTGTGTGTGTGTGTGTGTGTGTGTGGTTTTTAACAGCATGGGTTTGCCAGCAAAAATCCTTGCACATCTATAGTTATACCAGCTGAACCAGAAAAAACAGCCTTTGGTTTGTTGTTTTTTTTCCATTGGTGGCGGTGGTTGGATTTTTTTTTCCTTAGTGGTGGTATTTAGATTTTGTCCTGTTATACCAGTAAAACAAGTAGAGAGAAGGCTTTGAAAAGCTGAGAGTTCTCAATTTCAGTTTTGCTGCCGTGCAAGCACGTCCAGTATTCCAGCCAACATTCTAATGTTGGCAGAATCAAAGCCAAAATTAGGCAAAGCTAGAACCTGAATATAGCAGCCAAGTGAATGAAAAGTTTAAAAGTTAGCAGGCAAACCTGGATTTTACAAGGTTTCATTGTTTTGAATTTATTTTTAATACACTGCAGTAGGGCAGAGAGGTGAGTATGTAAAGGAGCCAGAGGTCACCATGGCAAAATGTGGCAAAAGAGGGAAGAATTTATAGGGGCTGACAGATCTAACATAGAGCGTGTTAGCAGTCGCATGTTTCTATGAAAGCCTGTAAAAGCCTGTCGTCCTCTGTTGGGGGTGTTTGTTTTGTTTTTTGCTTAAAACTAAGACTTAAGAATTTGATATCAGGACCAGCTTACGGTAGAAGGACACATTTTGAAATTTTGTCAGTACTTCAAGTATTGCAATAGTAGTTGGTTCAGTCTAGTCATACACGCTTACTGATTCATCATAAAATGCTTCCTCTTTTGTAGTGTGCCATTCCAGTAAATTTGTTTTTACAAAAATGTTTAATCTCAGCACTAAAATTAAAAGTTTGCAACCACCTTGTTAAGTGATGGAGAGTCTTGCATATATTACCAGGTAAATGTTTTCTATAATCCTGTGACCACAAAATCTTAGTTGCTGTGGAATCCATGGAGTAAAATGCAGTTTCATCAAAGATGAAAACAGGTGAGGTAAAATCTGATCCTTCCTGGCCAAAAATTACAAAAAAAAAATTACTTTCAGTTAATTTAACTAGTAAACATCTGCAAATTATCATTTAAAACCCAAGATTGGGGAGGGGGGAGTTAATTGGTCATTTAAGATGTTCCCTTCTTAAAATAGTATTTAAAAGTCTTTTGAAAAATAGCTCTACTTGTTGCTCTTTCCACGGTTATCATAAGTTGTAAGAGAAAGGACTGGACTTGCATTTAAAGAAAGATGTTAGATGTTGGATTTTGTGTCCTCTTTTTAAAATTGCAGTTATGTATTATTTTTACAGATATTTTGAATTAATGCATTTTCTGTCATTGTGACTAGTAGCAACAAAAAATTGGCTCTTCTGAACTATGGTATAAAAAGTGCTTCATGGTTTTTGAAGCATTTCAGATGAAAGGTATGGAACAAAGAGGATGGCAAAAGCTTGTTTATCAAACTTCACTGTGGTCAAGCTTTCAGTATTGATGAATGCTATTATGCTGATTTTTTTTTTTTTTTCAGCTTAACTATGATTATTAGCTTCAGTTTCATCTTTAAGATTTCAACTTGTGTGTTCTGTTGCTATATTGTTCACTGATGCAATTCTTTGAAGCAGTTCATAGTTTTCAATCTGCCCCACTGTCAAACTAGTAGTATGCATCTTCGTGATACTGTTTGGAAGTGCTGTACATTCATAAACATGAGCTTTTGAACTTTTTCAGACCTGAACATTCAGTAATAGTACATGAAGAGCTGACTTTTATAAGATGGAACAAATGGGATGATTAATCAAAACAGACATGGTTGCAACAGAAAAGCACTAAATTTCAGTCTCTTGTTATATGCCTCAGTTTAGTCACATATTCTAAAGACTGCTAACTCATTCTGGAAATATTCCTAACATCTTGGGAAAATTGACTGTGATGTACTGAGGCTGAGAGAAGGAAGCTAATGCCTTAAGACTTGCATCAAGGGTAGAAATTAGTTTGCTTTACAGATATAGTTTGTAACTAGATAGTCTTAACTAAAGTTCTGTCTCTCATCAGGGTTTTACATAAGCCATACTTTGTAGCAATAGTTTTGTTTTAGGTGCTTAGTTTTATAGGACTAAATGAAGTAGCAGGTAAATCATCATTTTTAAGATTGTTACAATTTGTCTCTGAAGTTCCTGTCAGTGTACTTGAGCTGGCCTTAAACAGCTAACCCAGGTATTGATAGCACTGCAGCCATGGTAATGTGGAGATCAGTCTGGGTTGCAAAACCCACCCAAGAAGCTAAGTAAATACTTGGGTAGCTGACCTGTGCTGAGCTCTGTGATGCTCTGGCTGTGCTAATTGGCCCCAGCTAATGCAAGTGTCCACAAGCTTCAGTCACAGTAATAATGCCTGGGAATGTAGATACCCTCTTAGGGCACGTCCAGACGAGTGCACACGTGCATCTTGCAGTGTCTCAAACCCCTTTGAGATGCTGCAAGACACACATGCGGGAACAAAAAAATGTTCCCCGCACTGCATATTTGCAATGCAGGGGCAAAATTAGCCCCCTGGATATCTAGGGGTCAAAAAAAACTGCGCTGCAAAACAGCGAGGCAAGGCAATGTCCCAGACTGTGCCTGGAGGCAACGGAGGAGTTGGTCCTCCAGGAGAGATGCTTTGGTTTCTGGGCAGAGCGTGTCTGTGGTTGTCCTCCTGCCCCTGGCACTGACAAAAGTTAAGTTAGGGACATGGGGTGGGGGGTGTTATTGGTATGGGGGGGTGCTGGGAACAGCGGGGGGCTGTCGGGGGCTATGAGGAGTGAGGGGGGGATGTTGCGAGTGGGGGGGATTGTTAGCTATGGGGAGTGGCAGGGGATGTTAGGGGAGTGTGGGGAGCAGTGGGGGGAATGTCCCAGTGGGTGGGTACATGGAGGGGCTCAAGCGGGGGCTGCCACACACCTGGCCCTGCAGGGCCAGCCCCTGCAGCAGCACACGGTGGAACCTGACCTGGCCCAGTCCAGCGTGGCTCGCTAGCCTGGCTTTGCACTGGAGAGAGATGTGCGACTCTGGGAGGCGCAACTCCTGTGCAAACGCATGCTAGCTGCGCAGCCTGGGCCAGATTGGGCCAGCAGATGCTTTTTCCATGAGGCTCAAGCGTGCCTGAGCCTTATGGAAAACGTGTCCTGCTGGTCTGACCCAACCCGATCCAGCCCTGGCTGCGCAGCTAGTATGCGTCTGCACAAGAGCCATGTCTCCCGGAGCCGTGCATCCCACTTGGGTGCAAACAAGCCGCGCCAGGCAGGTCCTGTCATGCGCCTCCTCCCCGCAGGCCTTGTGGGGCAAGCAGCACTGCCACTGGAGGCAGGACCTGGCGCAGGGATGGCGCTGAGCCAAGCCAGGTCCTGCTGGCACTGGGGCAGCTCATGCTGCCAGGCTGGGCTGGTTCCATGGCAGCAGGACCCAGAGCAGCACGCCGGGACCATGTGTCACGCTGAGCTGCGTCCTGCCGTCATGGAACTGGCCTGGCCTGGCAGTGCCAGCAGGGCCCGGCTTGGCTCGGTGCGCTGTCTCTGCGTGCTGCACCGGGTCCTCTCGCCTTGGAACCAGCCCAGCCTGGCTGTGCAAGCCACCTCAGGGCCCGGCTCAGTGCAATATGCAGTCCCCGTGAGTGGTGCCAGCCCCTGATGAGCAGCTCAGGCAGTGCTGGCTCTGAGCACCCCGGGGCTGCGCCGTAGGGGGGCGGGGGCTGACAGCAGTGGGCTCTGAGTGCCCCACTCCCACTGCTGCTGCCGGGGATAAGTTGTGGGCCTTGTGTGGGGGGTCTGTGGCCCTGCAGGGTACCTGGGATCCTCTGGGATGGGGAGAGGGGGCTGTGGCCTTGCAGGGTGCCTAGGATCCTGGGGGAGGTGCTGTGGCCCTCCAGGGTGGAGCTGGGGCCCTGCAGGGAGGGCAGTCCATGTGCTGGGGGGGGGCTGCACCTTGTGGTGGCCAGGGGACACACCCCTCCTGAGCAGTCCCCCTACAAGGTCCCTCCACACCCACAGTCACCCCACAACTAGCCACACACCTACCTGCACCCTTCCACACCCACCCACATTCCCCCACACCTCTTCCCACCCCCCTCCTGCAAACCCCACATCCCCCCATCACACACCCATCATGTGAAAAGAAAACCAAAAGCACACATCAACACACATAGGTATTTAGAATTTATTTTATTATGATAGAGATACTGGTAGGCTTCCAAATTGTTTTAATATTGTAAATATATTAATAAAGCATTGCCTAACTGATCCCTCTGTGTACGTGAGTGCGTACGTGTCTGTGTACGTGTGCGTGCATACACACGTATGTGTGTGTGCGCATGCGTGCGTGTAGGGGGTGTGTGTGTGTATAGTGGTCTTTTGTTCTAATTGTGGACCAACATGGATTTGGGGGCATTTTAAAAAATGGATTTGGGATGCTGCTGCAGCAGTTCAGCTGGCACAAGGGGTAGTGTCCCTAGATATCAAGTGACCAGGCCCCAGAAGCTCCTGAGAAGGAGTATCACTGAGTTACTTGCTAGGGAAGGTTTTTATATTGCTGGGGCCAGCACAGGGCAGGTTTTTTTACTGCTGGGCCCAGCACAGGTGCTGGCCCCAAACTCTAGCTCCTCCTGACTACAGATCCGGGAGAAGCTGGGCAGAGTTATTTTGTCTCAAGTGGCACAATTTGCCCGACGCCAAAGTGCATGTCTGGGCACGTGCACTGAGGCAAAAAGCCCCAACTCAAATTTGCACCACTTCTGTTTTAGCCGCTGCAAGCACACGTGCTTGCATGTGTTGACGGACCGTTAATGTGTTTTAAGAAGTTTTCAAACCAGCTGTGTAGTTCATATATCTGCTATCCAGTATCTTGCTGTGGTAGCTGTTTTCTGTTTCAGTATTCCATGCTATAATGGTCATGTTCTTTAAGGAAAACCAGACCTGAAGAAGGTAATGTATGCATTACCATAGGGCGAAGTGGTTCTAATTGATGGAGGATTTCTACCTTTTGGAAAATGTTCAACAGCATTCTGCCTTCGTTGTATTTATAATACTTTTGTCAAATTAAAGCAATTTTGGCTGTCCTTATGGCAAAAAGTAGAAAAATACACCAGTTATTGTTTAGGAAAATATTTGATGTAGCTTGACTTACACCATGGATGACAACTTTAATGTTACCTACAGCAAATTTGGACTATTTTGTTGCTGTGTAGGAAAGTTTTAATAATGATACTTTACAGTTGAACTTTATTAACTTTATAGTGGATATTCTAGCATTTGTACTGGGTGGTTTTGGTATACAATCTTATGTTTAGTATGCATAATACATAGCATGTGTGTCTTTAAATATTTAGTATTATGAAATATGCGTAACAATATACTGTTCATAATCCTTTCATAGGTTTTGCACGAAACTTTCCCAAAGCATACTTTTCTGATGAATGGCCTAATCCAGGGTGTAAAGGTAGGATAAATTCAATTCAGAATAGAATTTAAGATCATTTAAACTAATGAGGGAAACACAATGGCTGTTGGAAGAGTGGAATAATTAGAACCTTCTGAAACCAGCTTTCAAGCTGTGATTTTAAAATATGAGGATAAATTTTTGCATGGGAGAGCTCAGATAGCAGCATTTGGTTTTCAGTAAACTCTTGTTTTGCCTAAATCTTTCACTTGGGTTGACCAAAGACTAATGAGGCTAGTTGATTAGGCCAAGATTATACAATTGATTTGAATCAAAACACACAAACTTTGGTACCCACTTTTTTAATTCGATAGACAGACCTTATCTTGCCAGTATTTTGGAAAATAGTATATTTTGTAAACATGGCACATATAAAGGAAAAATGCATTTTTTCTCAGAAAAAAAATCACAGAGCTGGCTTTGATCTTGAGTTTTGAGTTACTCTGTGATAGTAAAACTAAAATTCAAATTCCAGGTAACACTTGCATAGAACAGAGGATTAAGTATGTTTGCAAGTGAGATCATTTGCAGTTAGCTTAATAAAAATTAAACATTTTAATAAATATATATTAAAATCAGTTACTTGGTAATTAATTATTCCATCTGTCACACTTTTCATTGCTTTTTTGTTAATGAGCATATTTTATTTTTCAGGGCTTGTTGTCATTTCTCAGTGCCCCTCTGATAGGTGCTCTTTCTGATGTTTGGGGACGAAAGTCCTTCTTGCTGCTAACAGTTTTTTTCACTTGTGCACCGATACCACTAATGAAGATCAGTCCATGGTTAGTAGTTTATTTAGTTACTTTATGGTTTTTTGTTTAGCGTTTTCTGGCTGCACTTGGTTAATACTTACCTTTTGGGAGAATTGTACAGGCACTGTTTGGTTTGGAATTGTTTTAGGAGTTGTGATGCAAGGCTGAGAGTCAGGCTTGTTTGTATTGTATCTGAGGCTTTCAATTTGCACTGGAATTTGATGGTCTGATTTTAAATGGTCTCTACTTTTTGATTACTTCCCCTCTGTAGTAGATCGTTTTAACTGTTTATATGGTTCTAAGTAACCTGTGAAGTGAAGTAGTTATCATTTGCTGGAGCCAGAGCAGAAGCTAAATTTGAGATCTGTTGCAAACTGTCCTATTTTAGCATTTCTCTCGCACTCAGCTAGATGTCTAAATAACTGCAGATCCTGGACCTTGATCCCTGATGTTTCTTGGTAAACTGACATGTTGTGCTATTTAATTTTGCATTCAGCTCACTTAGGAGAGAGCAGCATAACCAGTCCGAAAGTATTTTTGTGAGGTTATGTGCAGCTTAAACTGCTTGTCAGGAACCATAGATATTTCAGTCTGTTTGGAAGTGCATATAGAATTTGTGAACCACTGTTTGTTCTATATTAATCTTCTCAATCCCTTTGTGTTCCTAGGTGGTACTTTGCTGTTATCTCTGTTTCTGGGGTTTTTGCAGTGACTTTTTCAGTGGTGTTTGCGTATGTAGCAGATATAACCCAAGAACATGAAAGAAGTATGGCTTATGGACTGGTATGTATGTAATCCTTTATCTTGAACCTTTGAGCCTCTTAAGAATCAGTAACTAAACGAGTTCTGTTAATAAAGCTTTATTTTACTACAGTAGGAAACTAACTTTTCAACAGTGGTCTCTTTCCCATTTTAAACTTAACTGTTTTGGCAGACTGAGAAACCTGGTTCTTCTGTCCCATTCTGTATTGCCTCTTGCATATCCTGTTAGCAGCTTAGGTTTAGTATGGCCATGGCAGAGTCTTCTTTCCCAAGCCTTCACTTTCTGTGGTCTCTGTCAGCTATACATTCTGGTCATGTAATTTGAACAAAGAAAAAAATCTCCCTGTTATTCCCTTTCCCTTTCTTCTGTTTATCAATATTAACTTGAATTGAGGTTGCTGGTATGGGGCTAACACCTTCTTTAATAGGTTGAAAGTTCCTGGTACATTATGGGCACTAGCATAAAGGGGAATATAATAGAGTGTTAATGCAGAAACCAGTTTGGGAGGTACAGTCCTAGAGGACTTTGTTTTTTTGTCTTTCAGAAAATACTGATTCAGATGAGTCTCAATCTGGTGAAGTGCTAGTTGAGAAGTTAGAAACTAAACAGTTTAGATTTGCATTATTTAGCTCTGATAAACTGTCTTATGAAATTTTAAAAAAATATCCAAGAGGGTGCTGACTATGATGTTTCATAGGACTGGGAATATGAAACGAGATCCATCCACTTGCAAGTCACTAGTTAGAATCTAGACCTGGTAGATTTCTCGGTCTCTGATAGTCCCTGTCTTGATTTTGCTGAACAGGCACTCATATCATTAAATGCCTTTTCACAGTTGTCTGTCTTGACAGGGAGGGTCAACACATAAGGAACATGGGAAGTAAATAATCTCTTTTTTGCCTGTTCATATCAGGGTTAAGTTCTGGCTGGATTATGAGGTTTTCACCATTTTCTGTTCTCTGTTCTGTGATCAGTAAGTTTATTCTCAAGTTGTAAGGGAGCACACTGCACAAACATTAAGCCAACTGAAACTGTTTCTGAAGTTCCGGTAATGTTGTTTGCATTGAAGAAGCAAGAGCTGAACTGCACCCTGTGGGTGGATTTCTGTTTCCCTTTGTTTACCTAAATGGCAGTTTTCCAGGTGCATAAGTGTCTCTTTGGCACTTACGCATGGTTTTCAATTCTATTACTCTGGCCATGAGCATATAAGCATGCACCTGTATGGTCAGGCAGGTCTTCAGCTACATACATATGCCCAGTGCATGCACATAGGTCATGAAACTGTAGCTAGGCAAAAACCTGTGTCTAGCAGGTGTTTGATGCCAGAGGTGGAGCATCCTTGCATGTTTAACCCCAGTAGCTGAGTGGTTAGGGTATTGCTCAAGAAGTAGGATACCTTGGGTCTAGGCTATCCTTCCCCCGGGTTGGTTTGAAACTAAATCTAACTTCCCTGTGCTCTAACCATTATGCCACAGGCAGTTAGACATTTATACCGGCCCTTTTCTAGCCCTGTTTTTTTTTTTTTTTTTTTAAATAACTTGCTGCCCAGGCATCCCAGAGGGAGAGATACACAGGACCTCAAGGACCAGAGCAAGCCAGTGGATATGTGGCTCAATGAGGTGGAAGCTGATCTGGAAGGGAGCAGGTCCTGTGTTCTAGCCTGGACCTCTGCTCTAAATGGGACAGAAGTATTTTCCATCCATTTTATCTAACGACCATTAAATGCAAAGTACAGTGGCTCAGCTTCAAATGGAGTGCCCGAGAAGAGGCTAGATACTGCCTAACCTGTGGTGTGGTGGTTAGAGCAGTGTATTGGGAAGTGAGAAATGCAGATTCAGATTCCCTCTTGGGGATGCGACGTAGGATCTATGTCTCCCACTTCCAGTTAAAACCCAGAATGGTGCACCCCATCTTTTTCCAGGACTTACACTGGTGTGTGCATGTGTACAGCCAAATAGTTGCTGAACCCACACATAGCCCACTCTGCGTGTTCAATATACATAAGTACATTTGCATGTCCACACTGCAGGGGTAATAGGCTGGGCACACAGGGGGTAATAAATTTCTGCCATAAGTTTATTAACATGTCCTTGTATAATATCAAATATTTGATGGAGAGTGCCAAGTATCCTGCAGGTATAGAGAAGATAAGCAGTTTCCTTTACTGGCCCAAAAGAAAACGATATCCTTAGAGTCTCTCCCTCCCTTTGAGACCTGTGAACTTTGTTGGTTGACCTTATGTCAACAGTGACAGCATTAAAAGTTATAATTTGCTGCCTTAGTCAAAACTGTTTTCTTCTGAATCTTCAGATGTCTGAAATTTTCAGGATGATGTAACTCTTTTTAAAATTTGTTTTGACTTTCTATCTCATTACAGTGACTGAGTTTTTGGAAAAGTTTAAGCTGTAAAGAGTGAATTAAAAAAGAGAGTAGCTGTAAATATATGTGAAAAACTTTAATTTCATATTCTCATACTAACCCTTTTCTTTTGTAGGTTTCAGCAACTTTTGCAGCAAGTTTAGTTACCAGTCCTGCTATTGGTGCTTACCTTGGTCGAACTTATGGCGACAGCTTGGTAGTGGTTCTAGCTACTGCTATAGCTTTGTTGGATATTTGTTTTATTCTTGTTGCTGTACCAGAATCATTGCCAGAGAAGATGAGACCAGCATCTTGGGGAGCACCCATTTCATGGGAACAGGCTGACCCATTTGCAGTAAGCTGTTCAGATGTTCAAGAAATAATGTCTTGGAACTTGTGCATGTGGGTTTTTGCTGCTTTAGGGTCAAGGATGGAATTGATGCTAATTCAGCTATTCAGGATTTTAAAAATGGGTTTGAGGAGTTCCTTAGCTAATTTAGAAAGTGTTTGGTATTGCCATTGCTGCTTTGCAGAAGTAATGGCAAACCTGTGGTAAATGTGCTGAAGAAAATGTTTTGATAGTTCCATGAATTAGCTTAACTAACAGCTGTTTTGCTTCTTTCAGTGTTGATTTTGGATATATATTTTTAATAATGATGAAGAGAATATGTTTTCAGTTTCTGACCTTACATCTGTCTTTTTTCTTGTCTGTAGTCACTTAAGAAAGTGGGTCAAGATTCCATAGTGCTGCTAATCTGCATAACAGTATTTCTCTCCTACCTCCCAGAGGCAGGGCAATATTCCAGCTTCTTCTTATACCTCAGACAGGTGAGAATCTGCCCCTAAAGAAACATCTGATAGGTTGACAGAAAGGACTACTTGTATTTGCTATATTATTTTAGCAATATGGGAGTAATATAACTTGTTCACTTTTGAGAATGGCTTTTTGTTCCCTCATAGTTATTATTCAGAGATGAATCTCCTTCCCTTGCATTGCACTGGATATGGGTAACTTAATAATTCATTTACCAGTTAACTAATTTTCAGGCTATCTCTGTCCTGTGATCAGTTTTCTTTCAAGTTCTAAATAAGATTTAAATATATACAAGAAATGGTAGATAGAAAATATTCCTGATCGATGCAAAGGTACATTTTTTTAAGTAATACCAATAACATCTTTCGTTTCACTTGATACTTTTTTATGTCCTTATTCATTCCATTGTCTTCAATGTTCTGTGACATGTTAACATGTGGTTTAATGATCAAATTACTCCTTCTCTAATGTAGATAATGGGATTTTCGTCTGAAAGTGTTGCAGCGTTTATAGCAGTCCTAGGCATTCTCTCCATTATTGCACAGGTGAATACTCATCTGCACTTCTTACTGATATAGTAGCAAGTAAGACCTAATGATGGAACCTGTACCTGCAGTTACAAATGGAATCGAGCTGTTACTGGGAGTTCTAGAGTAGAATAAAAAAGGGATGAATTTACTTCACTTTCTCATTTTTCCATCACTTAACATTTAAGCATATGGCAACCAGTTGGCATAGCATCTTTGAAAGGGAGAAGTGTCACCATATTACAGAGGAGTAGCTAACACATGTGGAGAAGTGAGACTTGTCTTGCTTCACACGGGAAGTCTCAGTTAGAGTTGGGACTATATCCCAGTAACTGTAAATGCTAACAGAGTGCCTAAACCTTAGCCCCCATCTTCCTCAACTGTTCTCCAAAGGCCTCAGAGTTGTTTGTTCTTTAAATTTTCATTAGTTGAGCAAACAAACTTAATCAAAACATGGCGGTTTATACATCCCTGGTGTTAGCCATCTCAAAAGATGTTGCACATTGCTGGCTAGGCAACAACCCTTCTGATTACTTTGCCTTTTAATATCAAACTTGAGAAGAGACTTCAACTACTAAATATTTCACATATGTTGCTGTGTAATGATACTTACAATTAAAATGTTGACTTTCTTTCTTATCAGACAGTAGTCTTGAGTTTACTTATGCGATCTATTGGAAATAAAAACACCATCTTGCTGGGTCTAGGATTTCAAATATTACAACTGGCATGGTATGGCTTTGGCTCAGAGCCCTGGTATGTAAATTTAAATTCTTATATTTGACATGTTTAAGATTATTTTCTGTTTCATACAAAACTGGTTTTATGTGCCTGTTTTGTGTGAATGATCACATTCAAAGTGTTGTCTCTCTTTGACAGTGAGAGGCATGATGTTTTTCCTTTGAAGCAGCCATTCTGTTTCCAGCAGCAAGATTTCCCCAAGATGAAGGATCTTACTCTGGAATTTTTTTCTTTTTTTTACCTAACATAACATATTAATTTATGGTAGATGCAGTCAGTCAAGGTCAATTCACAAAGTCAATTATCCTTGCAGTAAAATGCCCAAAACAAGAACTTTGATATTGCAAAGTATGATTGACTGAAAGAATGTTGTGTCAGTAATCTTAATAAAAACACCCTAAAATATTTCTCTTCTCTTTTTCTAAGAGAGAATATGGATTCCAAACATTGAACTAAGTAATTTCAGACATCCAAGTGTGCTTTTGTCCTCTTGTTCCTCAGTCAGTTTTTTGAATGATCTAGTAGCTGGTATTGGAATACATTGACTCGTGTTAAGATGTCTGCTTACATCTTTATTGTATTGGTATTATAACATCTGTGATTGTACCCTTTGCACTTGCTACCATACCAGTGATCAAACAGAGCAAGCTAAAAATGTTAATTTGCTTTGTACTATACATATTTAGCTTTAATGTGGCTTTGAGAGAGCCTCTAAAAGATCCTCTTTTTGGGGGAGGAAGTTTACCCCAAAAAAACTTCACGAACAGTGATTTCCTGTGTCATACCTTTCAAGTGGAGTGGTTATTTTCCAACTACATTATTACATTCTTTGTGTTTTAATAAAATAATTATATAGCACCAATATACAAGTATATTACTAATTTATAACACCTATATTATATATTAGTTTAAAAATAGGAATGTGCTAACTTGATCAAATCAATTGCATTTTGTTGTAATACACAAAGTAGAATGCAGAACACTGCCCAAAATGCTCATTCTGATTCTCTCGCTTGTTCTCCAGGATGATGTGGGCAGCAGGGGCTGTTGCAGCCATGTCTAGTATTACGTTCCCAGCAGTAAGTGCACTGGTTTCACGAACTGCTGATGCTGATCAACAGGGTATGTTTTTAGGGCCTAATATTTTAATAAGGATCCTTCAAGCCAGAAATATTGTCTTGCTTGTCATCCCTTACAAATAAGTTATCCTTAATTGTAGCCTTCTTGCTAGTTTATAGGACAAATTTGCCAACAGTATAGTAATATAAATGAAAAATATTTAGTGTAGTTTACCTCTTCTAAGAATAAAAATGTCCATATTTACTTGAATCCAAGATGAGGTGCTTTTCCCATTCAACATGGGGTTGGGGGCAGGAGAGCCTTGTCTCAGATTCAGGTACTGGCCCAGGGAACATAGCTGCTGCAGTTCTGGCTGTGGTCCTACCCTGAGCCAAAGCTGTTTGCCACTGCTGCTGCCTGGTAGAGATGGCTCATGCAGTGGAAGAAGCATGGGGAGACCACAGGGTGATGGGAGCAGGGAGAGTGTGGTGGGCGGATGCTATGCAGTGGCAGGGGAGCAGCTGCAGCTCCACCTCTGGCCACAACCCAGGCCAGGGCTGGAGCTGCTGCCAGCTGGGACTAGAGCCAACCCAAAACACCAAATTTGGCAGTCATTTGGTGTACTGCAGCATAGGAAATCCTGTCTTAAGTATGTATTAGAACAAAGAACTCAGTATAATACTATGGCTGATTTTTCTCATCTCTCACTAGTGTAACTCAGTCAGTGAAGTTACTTGTAGCTTGCATCAGTGTGAAGGGGAAAGAGAGTCATTAACTATTGGACACCTTTCAAAAAGCATTTAAAACTGTCTTCATTCTTTACAGTTAACCTAGTGGAATCCTGCTTCTTTCAGGTGTTGTTCAAGGGATGATAACAGGAATTCGAGGATTGTGTAATGGTTTGGGACCAGCACTCTATGGCTTTATATTCTACATATTCCATGTAGAATTGAGTGAACTTCCAGTGCCTGATATTAAACCGGAAGGTAATATGGACACACAACACCATTCACAACAGGTATTGCTACTCTTTATTTCTTATTCAGCAGAAATACAGAAGGGTTAAATCCTAGAAATCTGGAAGGGAAAAAAATTATCTAATTCATTTATCATATCAGTGCTGGGGTTTCCCTTGTGGCATTATGTAGTATTTTGGCTAGCTTAGCTCTAATCAGAGGTGTCAAACTCATCTGGCTCACAGCCCATGACCCAGAGCAGCTGGAGTGGGCATCATGTGCAGTCTGCTCCATGCTACATCCCATGCAGGTCCCAATATGGCCAGAACAAGTGCTGCATGTGGCACAGATGGCACCCACTCCAGCCACTCGGAGGCCATGTGCAGCAGAGTCCTGGATCCACTGCTGCCCGATTTTATAGATCAATTTCCATACCATAGTAAAAATCAAATGTTAAAAATGATCTCTTGCCCAACTAACTAAAGCTTTCACCTGGGTGACCTTTACTATTCCATCTACTTGAAGTATTCACACAGAAATCAGGAAGTGCTTGAATGAAGAGTAACGAACTAGAGAAGCAAATCTGGACTTTTAAAATGGCTTTCTAGCACAATCTCAGGCAGCTAGATAATAGTTCTTTTTATGCAGCTAAATGATTACTTATGGTGCCTTATGTCAAAATACTGACACTGTATACCTACATTGAAATGGTTGTTTCAAGGATGGTGGGACACTTCTGTAGTCTTCTGTCAGTTTAACTCGCAGCCTCTAAGTTTTGTAACAGCAGTTCACACCCTGTGTCCAGTTGTTTGCTTTTAATCCAACTGATGCTGTTTGAATTGTAGGGGGATGGATTTGATATAAAATCACATTAATCTTGTGCTCTTCTGTATTTTGTAGTCTCCTTCTTAGTAGTCCTTGCTTGAAACCTTGGCAACTTCGTAGTGTTGTCTACAGCAGGGTAAAACTGCCTGAACAAGATTGACTAGGAACATGCAGTTTCATACTGCTGCTGCAATTATGCTGTGTAATACTTCCCTTTTTTCAGAAATCCTGTGGAAAGGTAAACTAGGGAGTGAAAGGCCAATGCTACCAGCTATTCAGTCTTCATAGCTTCCTGTCTTGATGACATACGTCCATTTGAGAATTATTTGAAAGAGCCGAGTGAGGTAGTCTGTGGCCCACTTCTCATGAAGGCAAGGGAAAATTCTACAGTTTAAAAATTCTGCAATTTGAACAGAGCCAAGAAGTCAGTAGTCTTAACTGGGTATGCCAACTGTGTGTTCTGCCTTATTCTCAGGGGGTGGGAAATCCCTTCTCCCTGCACAAGACATGATGGTTGGGAAGAGCCCAGTTGCTGAGAGGAAAGGAGAGTGAAAAAACTGTCTGTAAAAGGTTTCTCTGTAATTAGCATGGGGACCTAGCATGTAATAAACTTGGTGTGAATGTTGAATTTATTAGCTGTTCCTTTGTGTTCTTTTCAGAACTCTATCATTCCTGGACCACCATTCTTGTTTGGAGCATGCTCTGTGCTGTTAGCTCTCCTTGTTGCCTTGTTTATTCCTGAACATACTAATCTAACTGTACGATCCAGCAATTGGAAGAAACACTGTGGCAGTCATAGCCATCCACATAGTCCACAGGCCCCTGGTGAGGCCAAAGAACCTTTACTGCAAGACACAAATGTATGACAGCAAAACTCAAAAGACTTCCCACCCCCCCCGCCTCCCCCCCCCCCCCCCCATCTGCAGCGCTGGAGATTACATTCCGTCAAGCATGTGATTTCTTAAGATAACCTTAAGAAATTTATGCATGAAACTTGTAGGAACTACAAACAGGAACTGGAAATTTCTCCAAAGATGTTACAATTAAATTATTAATTTGCTTTTAAAAAAATATTAAGCACTGGTCTCTTGCCCTGATATATTGTTAATTATATTAACCTTTACATCCTAGCTCAAGAGACATAAGGAATAAAGTCAAGGTATTAGCACGTGTCCCTACACCATTTTCTTAAGGTGTTGAGCTTTAATTCTCTTCATACTAAGTCTCAGTGAGACATACTAGCATATATGTGGACCCATTAATTTTAATGTTGGAAAATCTTGGGTCAGGTGATTCAAAGCCTTAATGTAAATGCACTCAAGTAAGAAAACGTGGGGTTTTTTTTTTAATTTTACAATCACTGTACGGCAGGTTTTTTAATTTTTAAGTTTGTATTAATACAAAATTACATGAGCATGCTTACTGAACAGCTGAAAGCTCTTTTTATGTAAGTGCGTTACTCTTAATTCTATTTTTTAGTACGATATATATCAGATATGGAGTATTTAAATAGCAAGTTATGAGCCAATAAGTTTTTAATATTGGTTCTAAAGCCCTGCTTTCCTAAGTAGTTTATTATACCACTGTTTCTGAGCATAATCATGAAGACCTCAAAACTTGAATATACAAAGTGAAATAAGTTGGTAGCCTTGAAAATGTCAATGTACTATATAGTGGCCTTTCAGGACTGTCACAGTTAATACTTTTGTTTTGCAGAGCTAATGTTTTAGTCCTAAACTTTCAGGACCCTAGTACCCAACAGAGCTTTATACAATTACTGATGTGAATTTATTTCTCTAAAGTGTATATTTTTGTGTCTGGTTGTATTATTTAAGTGTTCCTTTGTATAAATTTGTGTATAAAGTACTGTATAGTTTAAAATGTTTTCATCTTATGTGGTTATTGCTCAGTGCTTTTTTAACTTTGAACATTTGCCATGGTTGACTAAAAGCTGGAAAATATGTGAATAAAGTTGACTATTTTATGAATTTTTAAATAATTGTTAATGCCTTCAATTATATTCTAGATCATAGGCAATCTATAGAATTGATTCCATTGTGTGTCTTGTAACTTGCTGGACATACTCCACACCCTGCTTAAGTCATTTTCTCTGCTCTAGACTAATGCTCAAAATATAAATTGAAGGGGTGCAGCATGGTTTTGTAAAGCCTAATACATGAACTAAACTCAGTTGACAAGGTTCCTGAAATGCTTTCTGGCAAACTGCTGTAGGCTTCAGTGAAATAACTATAATGTTACTGTTTTTCTGCTCTTTAGTGCAACAGATGAGAGAAACAAAAGTAGCCTTTTACTGATAAGCTATTTAATATTTTCCATTAACCTTAACACTTCCAAAAGCAAATGGATATACATTAATACAAAGTCTGATTATAAATACACGTACAAATTTTACACAGCAAAATATCTTTACATATACAAGTCATTTGGACAGTAATGTGCAAAAAAACTAGAGTGATAACCACTCTAAACATAACAACGAAGACGGTCTGAAACCAAATAACATTTTAAACCAAGAAGCATGTAAACAGAGTCCAAGACATTTTTTTTTTAAAAGTGGCTTTACCATATTACAGTTTAAAACTTAGACAGTATCTCTAGTTTGGTATTACAATACAGTTTATGGTAAACTACAAAAGCTGGTCCTTTTTTTGGTTACTTTATATATTACACTGCATTTTCTCTTGTATAGGCCACCCCTCCGCCACATCACATGCAAGGGAAACCTGACCTTGGGTCTGGAAATGTGGGTACAGGAAAGGGGGGGGGAGGGAAGTAGTGCTGGCAGCATTTAATTGGGAGCCATAGCAATTAACACTACTACTACCAGTGGCGATTCCCTCCTGGCCACAAACCCAGTCAGGTCAGCATGCAGGGTTGGTTGGTCTGTGTCTGGATCTTGTGTGCCAAGTCTGACCAGTCACAAGGTCTCAGACCCAGCATGCCTGGTCCAACCCCACATGCTAGCTCCAGAGCAATGTGCCAGGTCAGAGCCCAGAACCTCCAGAATCCAGGTGCATACTACTTATAGGAGCATGCTAAATCTGAGAAAATATAGTAGTTTCTACAACCTTCAGTTCACTCACTGGAACTTAAAACAGGCACTATAGCATGATTCTAGTAATGGACTCAAGTATAGCCAAAAACCTAAAAGATACATATATCTTCACTCTATCCAAATCTTAGTGTTAGTTTCCTGGATGTGTTATGTATAGTATTGTTGCTGCACTAACATAATGTAAACTGCTTTCAACACTTTACAAACTGCAGCCCATGTCATTCAGAACCCACTTAGTGAGAAACTGACAGAAACAGAAACGAACTGCAACAAGGAGTATGAAATATTTAGCTGCAACTCAGCTTTATACCTTATTTCATTTTAATAATTTCTGTCTACATAGTTTGCCTAGTGATATAACATATAAATTCCTTCAGTTATATTTAGAAATAGTGGTTATCAAATTTATTATTGTTTGTGTTGGTTTGGCAGTGGCTTTTTACAAGAAAATTCTGCCAAAAAATTCAAAATCAGGATGAGTATAAAAATTGAAATGAGCAAACTTCAACTCTGTTAAGAATTGGGTTCAGTTTGCTTCATTAACAAATCTTATAGGTCAAGTTAAGCCCTTACAACAATTACATGCTTTGTAAGTGCATTTCTATGATGAGAACAGTTTTTCATGTGACACATCAATTCCTGGGATAATTCCCTGAAGGGTACCAGCCCCTTGCATGAAACAGAAAAACTCCATAGAGCCCAGCGCATAGTGTAATTTCATTCAAGGACTAATGCAGATCAACATGGTCAAAACCCAGCAAAGAAAGGAAACAGCCACTAATCTTTCCCATTCTTGATATTATCTGTGTCACTACACTGGTACAAACATCTGTTTAGGGTCTAGGGAGTTCAAATGCTCCACAGACTGATTAATCTCCACTCTGAAAGACATTAACATCAGTCTCCAACTAAACACTTATTCTGGGAAGAGCCTAGGTAGTTTCTTACAGCCACAACCTGCCCAACACAGTTCCTACTGATTTCAGGGAAAGCTGAGGGTTGTGTGCACCATTCAGGATAGCATTTAGTACTAAGTTCCTAAAGCACAATGTTTTTCAGGGAAAGAAGAAAACAGTTCCAGGCATGACTCAGTTCCAGCATAATAATGCCAATCACTCATTTGGATTTTTTGGGGTAGGGAACCTACTGCCTTGACAAAACCAGCTCTGCAAGCCTTCAGACTCTTTAAAAACGATCATCCGTCAAAATATTTTCCACATGAAAATAAGCTACAAAGCTGTTTCTCACCTCTGCATTACTTTTTTGGCTAGAACACAGCCTGAAAGTCTATATATAGCATCTGATTAAATCTATCTATTTTTCTGTGCAATCCCATAGCATAATTTAGAGCTGATAAGGTTAACCGATTTTGCAGGGGATTACTGTACCATTTTGATACTTTACCTTTAAGGGGATAATTATACTCAATACCATCAAGCCAATCCTAGATAAATGGTAGAATAGTTTTCATTTTAGAACTATGTTGTCCATTATCCAGGGAAATAAGCAGAGGCTGTTGAAGGTACTACAGGTTTTGATGAAGTTTGTATTTTTGTTGATGGATAGGATTTTGGATACTCTGCAAATAAGGAGGAAATATGTTAACCTTGGTGGGACATAAAGCTGCTCAGAGTTCTGGAAGGTGCTTTTTAAAATTGAATATTTTACACTTTAATAAGACAGTCTGTTCCTACCTGAGCTATTAAGCGTGTTCTGGCTCAGCCCCCGTAAAGGAATGCTGTCTTCTCTTTTCTTTAAATACTTCAATTCCAACCCCAAATGCTCACCACTATTCAAAAGAAAATCATACTTAAAAACAAGAAATCTATGAACTTCCTGTTACATTTGTCTGTCTTTTTTGTACATGTTGCTGGTGAAGCTAGGAGTTGTCAGCTGCATACTTTAAAGTCTACACAAAAAATACTTTGGGGCTTTTCAAAGAGTGTGTTATATTGAAACAATGTTCTAAAAAACATCTGAACAGGTGCTTACTGCTTACAACTAACTACTGTTTTAGTGCTAGCACCAGCATAACAGAATGGTTACTTATCTATGAAATAATGAGGTTCTTAGAAATGGTTTTGTCCATATGGATCCCACTCCAGGTGTATGTGTGCCTAATGCAGGTGAGACGGGCATCTCTGAATACCTCTGGCCATTGGTACCACTCTAGTGCCCTGTGTAACCCCCCACTCTGTTCCCCCTGTAAAGGCATAGCCAGGCAGAGAACCTGCAACTGTCTCTGAATTCTCTCAATAACCCAGAATTTGAGATAAAAGGATTTCAAGGTAGAAAGAAATCCCCACAGGTAAAACATCCCAAGTATCAGTGCCTTCAAGGTAGCCAAGAATTGGTATAAATCCCACTCTAGGCAGCTGGCTAACAGTACCCCTCCCCGGAAATCTGAGCAAGGATTTCCAGCTGTCATTAAGTAAACACTGCCCTTTGGAATCTAATCTTAATCAGTGTTACAAAGCCAGGTCTACAGCACAGTGTTTGAAGGAGATGACCATGTGGCTGCTTTTGCCTCCCTGATGTAGGAAACAGCCCAAATTCTATTACTGTTAAAGGTATGTGGGTCCTCTCCTCACTGCTTTTTGTGACTTAGTCTCAAGCTAAACTGAGAAAAATTAGATGTGCTAGAAAGTTATTCTACGGCCTAAGTCAAGGTGGAATAGGAGGGCAATTGCTAAGTTGTTACTGGCCCCAAGCTGATATGGGGCTATTAAGGAGGGTTGTGGAGCTGACATTCCTGTAATTTTATTACCTCTTGATGAATGCTTCCATGTATTACGTGAATAAACCATGACTGGAGAATCTTAATAGTGACAACCTATCAGACAGTGCTGTGCAAGCTAATTGCTTAAACTGCTTAAAACTCACATCTGTAAGCAGAATTCTTTATCAACTGAGTCTGTGTCCTATAATCATCTGCATTTGCAATAAGTACATCACACAGCAAATGCAGCTTCAAGTCTTAAGGGCTTTGAATCCACCATGAAAGTCTTGCTGGCACAAAGATTGCCTGTTGGGTGTTTTGGAAGAAATTTAATAGGATTAACCTTGATGATTTCCTAACTAGCCAATAACAAGTAACAGCAGAAGAAATGATTAAGTAGCAGGTAAATACAACCCCACTCTCTCTCATTATTATGGGCAATCAGAAGTGTGCTACAGGTTTGCCCCTTTCTACCTTTTGATGAAGGAGGCACAGGAACATACAGTGCGTAGGGACAGCCACAACCAGCAATGCTTTTCATATATTCTGATCATATGTGCGCGCACACACACACTTAAGTAGGCTACACATGGAGAAATATTAAAGCAGTTTCTTTAAACAGTAAAACCCCATAAGCACGACAGGTACAGTTGTTTTTGTAAACAGTTTTCTTCATCTAACCCACATCCAACAAATGTGGCTGGGTTGTAGATGTGGTAGAAAAACCTTTTGGGTAGGCAATGCTAGAAAAGGCAAGTGCTTTCTTGACAGTTGTCTGGGCAGCTCTATGATATTGTAGGCAAAAGAATTCCCAGAAGAGACAGACCCAGATAAGTACCAGAATTACCAGGAACAATGCCTTCTGGGATGTCCTACCAAATAGGGTAGGGAGAAAGAACGGAGAGACAAACAAAAAAGGTAGAGGGGATCCCACCAACACCACATATACAGTTTGTCAAACTGACTGCAGCAGGGGTTGAGAACCTATGGCCTACAGGCTGGATCTGGAATCAGCAGTCAGCTCCGGCTCCAGCCCCAGCAGCACAGGAAGTGATCCCAGGATCCTAACACCTGCTTTTCTCTATCTACTCCCTTTGCAGCATCTGCTGAATGCCTGGGGGTGAGTGGGAAGAAGGGTGGGTGCAGGATTGCAAACAGTGGCCCACAGTGGCAAAAGGTTGCCAACCCCTGGATTACAGGAACACAAAGTAGGATTGAAACAGCATTGGCTCATTATTAACTATGTTACTAATTGGTTACAAAAGCTGCTACAACTTGCAATAGAAACAATGCACTTATTCCACTGCACCTGCCTACTTCATTATGTTCTTTCTAAAATAACTTACTTTCCTACATGGTACCACCACTCACATTAACAGGAAGAAAGACAAAATAATGTCATGTAACATTGAAAACATTAATACAATTTTAAGCAATGTGTGCTGAATGCCTTCATGAATTAGGCACACTGAGGCACTCAGCCTGTAAAAGGAACATTTGCTATTCTTGTTATAAATTTTAGAGCCCTATGATGTTCATCTCCCACATGGCTGGCTCCACTTTACTGTGAGTAACAGAAGACTGGAGTAGTTTATAATGACTGTTGAATCTAAGACTAGCAGAATGTCATTTTCTTAATGGTAGCCTACAAACAGGTCAAATAAATTATTCCACAGCATAAAATTACACAGGGTGTGATCTGATTTTTTATCCATAAAAGCTGCCTTCAAAGACACTTTGAGAGCCACATTTTCAAATATAGCCTCTAAAGTTGCAGAGGGAGAGGGTAAAGCTGTACATTTATTTGAACACAGCACTACAGTTTGCAGTCACAAACTTAAACATAAGAACTGTTATACAAAACTTTTCCTAGCAATCTTAGAGAAGTGGCTGAGGGTCTTGATAATCTGCCCTAAAGTATATCATTTGTGTAGGCACAAAATTGAAAGTACTCACTTTTCTTTGTTTGCTGAATTGCTTGTTGCAACAGGTACCATCTGAACATCTGAACATCTATTAGTTTTTGAGAGTTGCGTATTAAACTGAATCTAAAAGAAGATCAACATTTTCACACATTCACTATTTAATCTAGATTAAAATTGCGAACAAAGAAAATGGAGATTTAGGATTTTGATCAGACCGGGTGCATATATACGTGCAAATAACACAACACAGTAAACTCTGGAGCCATTTGAGCCAGAGTACACTGCTCCCGGGCACAGTGTCTACATGTGTGCCTGGGAGAGCAGCAAGCTGAGCTGGGGTGGAGCAGCCTCAGGCTGGCAGGGAGCACGGTGGGTCAGCTCCAGGTTCTGGGTGGCAGCATCAGGTGGCGGAGGGGCTGGCAGGACCTGGAGGTCTGGTCCCTGGCCAGCTGGGCTGATCAGGCACAATTTGTGCCCAGTGGTCACCGCGTACATGTGTTTGACCACATTTAATGACTCTGCTGCAAGATAGTACAATACTATCCTACAGTACTGTACCATCTTACAGCAGAGTTAATTAGTTTACTGCGCCCTAATACCAGCACACGTGTAGACTATGACACTTTACTGAAGAGCTAATAAGTCAACTCCACAGTAATGTGCAGGTATAGACCCACTGTGAGCAATAATGTTCCACATATCACATGCCTAGATAAAGTAGACACAATGAATAGTATGCTAAGTTATAAGACAAAGTAGGAATTCAGCTACTGACACCTACAGTGGGTGCATCTTTTGCTATGGTTTGCCGTTTCTATGGGACACCAAAACAAACAATGGCTTCTGCTGAATTGTTGTATTTAATTCAGTGTTATGTTTTAGGGCCTACTAATGTCAGCATTCATTATCAGAATGAATAAGCATTATGGCAGGGAAAAGGCAATTCACAAGATTAAAAGAAACTATTTCAAATTTAAGAGATTTTGCTTAAAAAAACTGGATTTCACTTAGCCACAATATTAACCTAAAGAGACTGGGTGCCCTGTTACTCTCAGATATACTAGTAAATGCTTGAAAAGGGAACTTTGCTGACCTACAAAATTCATTTTGCACTAGGCCACAGAAGGATGTTTTCTATAATCAAACACATTAAAATTTTATTTTGCGAGCAGTATGGGATACTAGACTAACAGAGCTAAAAGCCAAATCCACGTTCTGTGTGTCTTTGTATGATGAATGTGCTATATGGCTTATATTCAGATGGCAAAGCTGTGACAACGTGGATGATACCTCACAGCAATGAATTTATAATCTGTAAAATGCTTTCAAGACATCAAGTGCTATCATTTTATCTAATGAGCATATAGCTACCTCTCAATTAAAGCAAAAGGCAACTTGTGTTTAAACATAAGTTTAGCTAATTGGAAATTCCAAAAGTTCATTAAGTCAAATATTTCTGAAACTATATGGAAATACATGTGGGTAAATATACATGTATAAAGATAAGCACAAAATAGTATAAATGCTTACTTACCTTTGGGCCTGAAAACTGTTGGCTGGCATTTCGAGCAGATGTATGTTCTGGAAGGGTCTGTAAGGTATATATAGGGGAGATGGGATAATTTATTCCTAAACTGGGAGGAGGAAATCTGTTTTCCAACTGTAAGAGAAAGTAAGAAAATGACCATTCAAAAGAAGATGATCATCATCTCTGTAGTATTTTTGGTCCTAGCAATCCCTCTTACTTTTTCTGGTTCCTGTTTCAAATGAATAACTATACAACATTCTTTTCAGCTGAGAACTACAGGGTTTCAAAGAAAATAGATTAGTCTGATTCAGTTTCACTGAATCTATATGTAAAAAATTAAAACTGACCCTCAGTCATTAAATGTATTATTGCAATTAATGTTTATTAATATTTAAGTGATTCAGACACAGCAAAATCTCTTATTCTTTCAAAGGAATATTTGCAAAAAAGAGTGTACACAAGGTAAGCATTATTTTATTAACATGTTTTCATCAGCAAATCTCAAGAGTTGACTAATGACTGGTGTAAACTTGCACTCTTTATATCAAAGAAAATGCAAACTCTTCTATATTAAATGGTTTCAGATGAACATTATTATTTTTTTCTTCTCCAGTCAGGAAGAAGTTTACAACTCTTACACAAGAGCTGGCAGTCCACTACTTTTAATTAGTTTCTTTAAACAGAGGTATAGAGTAAGAATTTTTTTTTACTTCCCAGTTCCCCTACTCTCTCCAAAATTAGTCTTACGTGAAAAAAGTATGTCTATGTAGAATAGTTTCCAGCTACAACTCTATTATAGCAATGAAGAAGAGATTTGCTGACAAGACACACCAGTTCCTTTTCGTGTGCAATTTAATGTCCTATTACTGAGATTTCTAATTTCATATTGTTGTCTGGCTTATATCAAATACATTTATGAAGTTTTTATTTCTTATATTAATAGTGCATCCATTCATAACACTGCACAACATTTTAAAAAAATTATGAGGCAAAAGGAATAACAAGGCATTTTATCTAAGTTATGTACTTCAATTCTTGTGTATTTATTTCTAAACAATATAGAAAATACCTAATTATAGCTGTTTGGCTCTTTTACCATATTTTGAGGTGAAACGCCAATTCTGCTGTTGCTGGGAAGTACAGGTGAAATGGGAGAAGTTCCCAATACCTCTTGTTTTCTTGCCATCTGAATTTCATTCAGTTGCTTGTTTAACCAGGTGATTACTACATCAAAAAGTAGAAAAAGAATTAAATCATCATGTCTTTGCTTTTTTCCCCCTCTTTATTCTGTCCTCAATCTATCAGAAATTATAACAGCAATACCTGCCATTTATCAAGAACTTGTTGCAATTATTCTATTGCATTGTTAGACAGTTTCTTCCACTCTCTCCTGCACCAACTCTTTATCTAATCTGGCCCCCTCACCCCAATTTTGCCCTATCTTGACTTCTCCCAGCCCATCTCTGCTGCAGAAATACCTGTTCCCTCTCCCCCACTGCCTGAAAGCAATGGGAAGCTGGGGATGGGAGGGAGTCTCTACTCTCAGTGGTGCTCTACAGCAGCGTTTCTCAATCCATGGGTCATGACCCAAAAGCGGGTCACAACAATTCATGAATGGGTTATGAACAAACTTTAAAAATGGATTCTCCTTTAAAGGAGAAAAAAGTGGGAAACTGGCTTTTCCCTTGCAGGCTGGCAGAGTACTGGCTTGTAAGGGACGCCCCCCCATGACCCACACACACACCCCCTCTGCCCACCACTGGGGGGCTAGAGTCTGGAGGTGGGGGGCAGTGGGTCAGGTATGAGGGGCAGTGGTTCCGGATTAGGTGCTGATGTTTACATATGGCTCCTGGTACAAAAATGGTTGAGAACCATTGCTCTAGAGCAAGCGTATAAAACATACAAAGGTAGGTCATTGTTCACAATCCCCGCACCTTTACCCACCACTGAAATGAGGGTTTTTAGTCACCCTGGCAACTAAGAAAAGCATCAGGGGAAAACATAGGGCAAGAAGTAGTGGCGATAACTTCTTAGGTTTCAGCACCACACTGAAACAGCAGCTCTGGCAGTTGCAAGAATTAATATGTTGCCAATCAAAGGACACCCTACAGTCAGGATCCTCTACCTCTCACAGCCAAATAAGTTTGACACTGCTGCTCATGAGCAACCATGAGCAAAATCCTCACATATCCCTGGGCTGGAATATACTTGCTGTAAATGGAAACTTATCTGCCAAAGATCTGAGTTTGTGTGAACTGTGCTTTTTTCAGAAACTTATAACTTGTCCAAAAGTCAGCACCTTCCCCACCTTGCCTCTCATATATCAAAAGGCATATCCCTGACACAAGGGTGCTCTCCAAATCTAGCCAAAATGTCAAGCCAAGAGTCTGGTACCCTTAACTTAGGAGTCCTCATTCACTCAACCTAAAATAAAACCTCTTCTGAAAAGACAGAAGTTTCTCAAGAAGGATGTCTGACTTTTCCAGTGGTACGAAACACTACCATTTTCCCTCTCCTACTTCTGGTTGATAATATTGTTTCCTTCAGCTCCTGCTGCTGAAGATGACAATCTGATCCTGAATATGTTATCACATTAAAATGCATACAAGCTTCTTTCAAATAAGCATGATAACAACTAATGACTTAATTTCTGGATACAGCAGCAAGAATATTAATTAGACCCACAAATTACAAGAAAACAAATGGTTTATTAATAATTAGAAATTATGGATATGGATACATAAACCCAGAACAACAGGATAAACTTCTTAAATTGTATGGAGTCACACCAAAAGGTGAATTCTTCACATGTGAAGAATCACAGTAATTAAACTGAGGCTATTTATGCACTGGTAAAATAAGCTAAGAAGTAATTGAATTGCTTGATCCTTCTATTGGGGGAAAAGATCACAAGTATGCTATAACCGGAGAAAATAATATAGCTGCTATGCTATTCACATTTGCAAACTATGCCATTCTGCTTCACTGATTAAGTGAAATGTTATTTTATGCAAAACAGGGGACTGAAATTCTGTAAACTTACCATTTTCATTGGTTTTTAGCAGCTGCTTGCTTTCTTCCAGTTTTTGCACTGTACTTTCTAACTGTTCTTGCAACTTGCATATCTAAAATGTTTGCATAGTAATTATATAAAGTAAAATCAAGAGCACTCAACAATCAAATACTGAAGAAAAACAATGTAAATAAAACATCAAGGATCTTGAAATCCTTCTGAACTTAAAAAGAGAAGATGGATGTTAAGTCTAGATTACTGTTGTACAAAAAGGGTACAACCACACAAAGGAAAAGCTCTTTATTCCATTCAGGCAGACAAGGTTCCTTGGGTGAATTTGATATCTTTTATTAGACCAACCCAAATGGTTGGAGAATAGTTATTAAGCAAACTTTCGGGTTCAAAAACCCTTCGTCAGGCTCAGGAAGCTGCAGCAGTTGGTGTGTCCATTCATGCCTTTGAAAATCTCCGTAAAAGTCTGCTAATTCAGGGAATGGCAAAGTATGGCCCATGGAGCTGCAGGGCTTTGCCTGTGCCCATGCCCGTGCCCTTGACTGAGCAGGGAGGAGTTTCACCAGACCAGGAAATTGGAAGCTGCACCTGCACCACTGCCACTTCTGCCCACACTCTCTTCCCCATTCCCCAGGGCTGTGATGCAAGCACAGCTTACAGTCAGTGGGGAGCTGTGCCAGGGCTCGGCTAGGCGGGGAGGGGCCAGGGAGAAGCAGGAGCTGCGTGAAAGAAGCTACTGCACTCACACCGCAATGAGGGAGCAGGGGACTAGGAGAAGTGGTGGCAGTAGCATGGACAAAGCTCCCAGATGTGTGGCTCTAGCAAAGGTGGAAGGAACTGCCCCCACCCACCCACTGATACACTGCTAAAGCTACCTGTCCCATGTCAGACTCTAGCCACATTGTTCCTGCCTGCAACTTAAAAAAGGTGCTGGCCCCAGTATTAATTAATTCATATGCTCAACTGTATTTTTTGTACTATGTAAATCCTAAGGTGGTATTCTCTTTACCTTGTTATCCACTTAAAAGAAAAATAAAGAACTTTCACCTCTTGCTCTTTCGTTTGTAGAGACTGTCCGGTCTCTTGCAGGTCTCTCCGCTCTTTCTGGAGTTTCTCTTCTTTTTCAGCCAGCAGTTTTTCTTGCTGAATTGTCACTGTGTTTTTCAATTTCAGTTTACTCATTAGAGTTTTCAAATCTCCTTGTAATTTCTTGATAATGTCATTAGCCTATAAAACATGAGAACATTTCCAAACTAAATAAGTATAATTTAAACGTAAAAAAAAATCTCATGATTTCAACATCATGTTTAAACAAACCTTTAGTAATTCAGCTGATAATGACTTTATTGTTGCTTCAAGTTTTCCTATGTGAATTTGTTTCTTCTCTGTATTCTCTTCCAGTATTACCTTTAAAAAATTAATTAAGATTTTTACTGCTGAAGAAAAATACTTCCAATTTCATCTAGATGAAGTTTATTAAGGTTTGCAGTAGACCCACATTAATTCTCACATCACTAATCCAACTCGTATAACACACATGAATTCTGTCCCATTTCTCCAAACTTAACAGTAATAGTTT
Source organism: Alligator sinensis (assembly GCF_000455745.1). Lineage (NCBI taxonomy): Eukaryota > Metazoa > Chordata > Crocodylia > Alligatoridae > Alligator > Alligator sinensis. The sequence goes on along the minus strand of NW_005841832.1, from coordinate 5,039,813 downwards.
CATTCAGACATAAAACTTTTACGAAATATACTAGGGTAAATTCAGTAATGTATTATGGCAAAAATTAAACTAAAATACACTTGTTAAAATTAATCCATTATCTTTTTGTGAAGCTATGGTTTTGATTCCTTTTTAATATTTGATCACCTACTTGTCAGTTCACAAAAACTGCTAACCTGCAACAGCCTTATAATAAGCAACAAAATTCTACTGTTTTTCACATACGGTAGATTTAGAAACTAAAGGGAACCTTTTGTTCCTGTGTCGCATTTAATACTTCTTTTGTCCTATTAACCAACTGGTCTTTATCTTTGATCTCTTGTTCAAAGACAGCAACTCGTGTTTGGAGCTGATTAATAAGTTTTTCTTTTTCATGGCATTCAGCATCCAGAGTAGTATTCTCACGACGCAAAGACAGTACTTCCTGCTTTGTTCTCTGGCACTCCTGAAACAATTGAAAGAAATGTGTTTTAAGAATACATTGTTCAGCTTGTAACTGTGCATTCAAACATACCATGTTATAAAAGGTGGTAAATAAAGAATATTGAATCTACAGCATGGACCACCAGAGTTTGAAAATGTGCTAATTTTCAACTGATCACACAACAGATTACTTGTATATACTGATAATGCTATTCCTATACAAATACAAATTTGAAAATGCATATGATCATTCCATACATCTTCTATCCCAGAGAGCTTTCCTTTAAGTTCTCTGACTGTGGAGTCTCCTTTATATCGTCTTTCTGTTAGGTCTTTGTTGATTATCTCTAGTTCTGATAGTCGATTCTGTAGCTGCTGGATACTTCTCTGATGCATGCTTTCCAGTTCCTTTTTCTGTTGTTCATGTTGCTGTTGGCATTGAGTTTGTGCCTATAATGAAAAAAGAAAATGGTAAACTAGGTAAAATCTTCTAATATTATAAAAGCCTTAGTCTGTCTGTCCATAACACTTTATTCACACTCTGATTGGCTGTCTTGGCAGACAGAGACAGACAGTGGAGTGCCACCATGGCAGTGGGGACCAAGGGGCTGAAAGGGAGGGGGGCGAGGTTGGCAGAGCTGACCTCGACCCCCTCCCCTGCTCCTTGGAGGCAGCAGGGGACAATGGGGACTGAAGGGCCGCCATAATGGAGGGGACGAAGCGGGGAGGGCAAGGCCAGGTTTACTCCTTGGAGCCAGAAGCAGTGCTGGCCTTGCCCCCTCAGGTTTACTCCTTGGAGCCAGAAGCTGGCGCCCTCCTCACCCCCACAACAACAGCCAGCAGGGAGAGGAGGTGGCGGGGAACAGGGGAGGGAGGGGAACAGAAAGGGGATGAGAGGTTACGAGTGGCTGTGCCCTGCCGCAGCCACCACCACAGGCCCCAGC
>NW_005841832.1:5031876-5038436 GCF_000455745.1 Alligator sinensis | reverse complement strand
AACCCAGCTCAAGGCAGAGGGGGGAGGGGATGACAGGACGTAGGCCTCTGTCCCCATGCATCTGCCCTCTCCCTCCCCCCTGCCCCGATCATTCATGACAGGCAATTTGCTAGTTAAATTTAGAAAATGCTGTATGTACATCAGAAGATTTTAAGACTGTTTTTTCCCTTTAGTACTCTTACCTGCAGGGCCTTTTCCTTCTCATTTGTCAGTTCTTGAGCATGCTTATTTGTTAATGCTGCTGTGTGTGATGTCCATTCACTCCTTAACTTATCTAATTCCCGGCTCTTCTCTGACAAGCTCTGCATAATTTAAGAAAGCATAAAGACATATTAAGTGCTTAAATTTAATACTCTGCATTACATTATTTTTTGCATCCACGGATAAGAAAGTGCTTTAGAGAAAATTAATTAAATCCTCACACAAGGCACTGAAATATATAATCAGTTTTACAAAGTGGAAACAGACAATGGCCCAGAGTATTCAAACAATAGCAAAGCTAGTAAAATATACTTAACACTCCGTCTTTTGATATAACGCCTACATTGTTCTACTTTGTATACAATTAAAAATGAACACACACAGCTGACATGCTACAGGACTGTAAATTCTTGCTGGGATCCTATGAACCCTGCTGACTTCCTGCCCCTGGGACACAGGGCTGGACTCGACGATCCTTCAGGGTCCTTTCCAGCCCGAATGTCTATGAAATCTATGAAATTCTTAACATTTAAAACACACTTTTCAGTAGGAAAAAGTATCAGTATCTTGGCATTTTTAAAAATTTGCAATGACAGAAAACTACATAGCAATTTCAATAGCATAAAAATTATAAAAATTGAGCTAGTGTTTAAAAATATTAACTGTCTGACAAAACCCAAACACACACAGAAAAGGGGGAACAGCTTAAATCTGCCTCTCTCCCCTTTAACTCAAAAATGGCTAAAGTAGCTTATAAGACACAAGTGAAACTGCTACAGGACCCATCATAGACCATTACATTTTAAACAATTACCGTTACACGTTTTAGGACAGTCTCTCAGTTAACTGGCATATTTTGTTATCCGGCACCCCCCCATTCCCCATGGATGCCGGATAACACAGTTTTTGCTGCATGTGTTACACAAAAACTTCAACAAACGAACATTCAGTAAGACACGCATGTAGTTGTTGTATCATATTTAACTTACCTGCTGTGTAAAGTTCAGCTGTCTGGTAAGGTCATCTTCAGTTTTTTTTAGCTTTTGCTCCAAAAGCAACTTTTCTTCCTATGAAATTCACATTTTAAGTGAATACCATTTTAAAATTTAAATTAGCATTCTTATTTAAAGATGCCAAAGCCAAAAATACCTATTCATTAAGCTATTAAAAGGTACTGTAAAAATAATTTAAATATTACATTATGTATATTTCAAAGAGCAAATGCTGTCTATGTTCATTTAAAAAACTTCAGGACAAAAGGCACTGCTACTGAATTCAGTTTGTTTTACAGAATTTCCCTAACAAACTGGGATCTTTGTGGAGTATTATTTACCAAGGAACTGTCTGAATACCTAAAAGACCAAGGGGGAAAAACTGTGAACTATATCGTTTTTAAACATAATTTCTTTATGTTAAAGAGGCCACGTGTACTTTACTAAAACAAAAATCCTATGCAATAAGATTAGTGAACTGTGGACTACACGCTCAGGATTTTTCAAACTCAAATTTTTTTTCATTTAATCATTTAAACCTGACAAGCTCCTGAGCATATCATCTTCACATTCATATCAGTAAGTGTTAATGAAGAACATAGAGCTATTCGAAATTCAAGAAGCTCTCCATTTATGCAAGAGTATCTCTACATAGTTCCAAGGATCCAATAGCACGATTGAAGCCCATAATTTATGGTATTTCATGTTCGCATTTGGACTGATCAATAGCACAAGGCAATGAAGCAAAAATTTTAACAGGTTCATTTGCCCTAAACAATTGCACTTCTATATTCATTACAGTGGAAATACATAGTGCAAATTATAAAATATTTATTTTTAAAACAAGCATGCTCTCTCACTATTTTTATCCCTAGAGAAAAAGTATACTGATTTAATTTTATGTGCATCTAAATAACTGCATGCAAAGTTACAAATAAACTAACTTACACACACACATACAATCCTGCATACAAGTTATAAGTTAAAAACTTGCCTACTTAAATCTTAATCCTACCTTAATGCATTTCAAGCAGTTAGCTAGAAACTTCTTTATTTCTGCATCATTCCCTGGTAGAAATTGTAGTGAAAGATGTGTAAGATGTTTAAATGGGTTAGTCTCCACCACATTTAAAAAAACAGGTTTATGATCCAAGGCAGATGCTGAAGAAACCAACTGCAGCAAAAACCTAATGGGAAGGGAGGGAAAAATATTTATTACCTCAAGCATCTTTATTTACTGAAATTGTCTGTAAATTCCAATCTGTTTTCACTTGGAAAAAATTAATAAGCATTTCACCCCTGTTGGGCAGTTTGACCCATACAGTTCCAATGTACTATCTGAAGGAATCCAGCTGCAGAATAAGGGCCTATGTCTTTACTGAATTACAATTATGTTAATGTAAAAGAGAATCCAAGACTTTACCTTGTACAGTAACTTCACTTTATGATATTTATTGTCATAATGGCAGCTCTAAAAAGATGCCGGATTTTAAAACTGTCTTTGAAAAACTGATATAAAGTAGTTATATATTATTTACCTTGGGATATCTTTGTTTTGTTCCTGAATGCACTGTTGAAGCAGATCTATAAATCTTTGTGGGAAGGCAGAAAAATCCACCAAAAGACCCTGCTGAAATTTTAAACTACATGAAGAAAAAAGAAAAAAAAGTTACATTTCTACAGAGTATTTTTATTTGCACTAGTGAATAAATATTTTCCTGATTAATTCAGAAAAGTGTGTTCACCAGAGATGTGGGGCAGAAAATTTTCCAGTGCGTTATTTTTCCGTGGGAAATTTTCCATTTGTAAAAATTGATTGTTTCATTAAATTCACTAGCAGCAATGGATGGATATAAATAAAACATTAGGCAAGCTTGGCGGGCAGCAGAGAATATGCCTCCTCTCACATATTGGAAGGGATTCTGTAATACCCGACTGTTGTCCAGGATTGCTCTAAGGATCCTACGCATCCCACCAACAGCAGCTTCTTGTGAATGGAACTGGAAGACTTTCAGCTCAAACATGACAAAAAAGAGGAATAGATTAACAAATGAACACACTGCTAAGCTGGTTTCTATTTCTCAAAATCTCTTACTTCTGAAGAATCAGTCAGAAGCACAGTTAGTGAAGAAGATGCAGTGTGATGATAAGTTGCCCTTGCCCACAGACTCATCGGTAAAACCATCCTTTAGTGAAAGAGAACGTGGTTCAAATAGTTCTGAATCAGATTTGCCTCAATCTGATTCTGAAATGGAACTAATTAGTGCAAGTGATTCTATAGACAGTGACAGTGAAACTGGAGGTGCCGCAATGACCTCAGCGGACGAAAGTTAAACTCTGTTGAAGTAGATGAGTGGACAACCACAGCATATCATGCACAGTTCTTTGGGTGTACTAAAATTAATGTGTTAACAGTCTTCAGTGCCTTCGTTTTTTCTCTTAAAATTAAACAAACAATGTAAGGGAATTACATGCTATTGTGTATTGTCTTTACAATTTTACAAGTATTCCAATAAAAATTGTTTCATTCCACATTAAGCTTTGAATTTGTTTGGCTATAACATTTAAACCACATTAAGTGTGCTGTATTTTTTTTTCCTAATCAAATATTTCAGTTCAAATACTTGTGGCTATTGGAACATAAAATTAACATGGGGGTACTTTTTTAGTTTTGTTTACTAAATATAAATAAAATAAACATGCTAAATCAGATCATGCTCTATTAAAGGTACTGGAAAACCCATATCTCTGGTGTTCACTCCTGCACTCTGAGCTACAAATCCAAAGTGCTATAAGAAAGATGATTAAGTAAAGACTGCAATCACCAGAGATGAATTTTGATGTTTTTCAAATTAGCTTTCTCTAAACTGGGGTATTAAACTTACAAGCTCAAGGGGCTGGTAGAGGAGCCAGGAATCTGGAGACAGGGCCTGCTGCTGAAATCCACAGAATGTGTGTCAGCAGTGGGGGGGCAAGCAATGCTGTTAACCCGCACCACTGCTGCTCACCCAGCAGCTCTCCAGACTGCTACATCAGGATCCTGCCAGCAATGAACCCTGTGATCCAGATCTGGCCCAGGCAGCGGGGAGAGTTAGATGTCCCTGCTTTAAATGAATCCAAATTTCACAAACCTTGAGGAAATTAACACGCACCTTTCAAATGGAAGTCTCCTTATATTACACTGTATTGCACAGAGTTAAGTTTTGGCTAAGTGTAACTTGCTGATTTTACAAATAAATTTTACAACTCAGAAACTGAAAACGCTTTGAGACAGGAAGTGTTTTTCATGTTGTGTATAATATGAGACCCAACATCACGGACCAGATTGTGGCCTCTGGACACTAATAACCTTTTCAAAACCTTTTTGCCACTCCAAGGTGATCAGTTCTTATTGAGTTGGCCACGCTGATTTCCACCTAATTTTCCTGAGCAAATACAACTAAACTAGGACTCAGAAATGGTGATAACCCCAAATTTATCTAAATGAAAGGCTCAATTCTGTGAACACTTGCTCATATAAATAATCCTCACTTTTGCAAGTAGGCCGGCTAAATCACTGACAATGTTCTAACACCCGGTAGTAGTTACAGGCAAAAATGTGGGGAGAACCATGGTCTGGGAGATAGGTAATTAGATGCAAAATCAGAAACCCAGATTCTACTGAATCACTTCATCTCTCTGCAACTCAGCTTCTCATTTATTAAATGTGGAGTACTTTTGTGCTTTTTAAAGCACTAAGAAATCTACAGATGAAAAATGATGCAAGAGTTGGAAGATTATTATTTGCTCATTGGGAAGATTTTTTTTTTAACTAAAAAGGATCAGTTGTTTATTACCATTTCTAAATGTTTCATACAATACTCTGTAACTTGCCTTTGAAAATCCTCCTCAGATATCACAAGGTTATAAAGAAAAAAGGGGTCAGTATCATCAGTCAGTTGAACAACCAAGTCCTAAAAGGAAAGATTTTTAAAGATTATTATAAGCATTTAAAATCATTTACATTTAGATGTCAGAAATTATAGACAAAATATTTAATTTTTTTATAAAAAAATTAAGATTCCTACCGGTGAAAGGGGAAGAGAAAAGCATAGTAGAATTTAGTGCAATTCCAATTTTACATATTACAGTATAGAAAATGTTGAAAATCTGATGTTTAAGCAAAGCTACTTGAACTTTCAGCAGCAATTACTTCTAAAATGAGGGCACTAATTCATCGTTAACTGATTTTTTTTCCTAAAAATTTGTTCTTTGAAACTATTTTGCAACTTTTTAATCTACAGGAAGAGCAAATCTGAGCTCCTGTCATGTAACGGGCTGATTTCAATGAAATTCTGCACAAACATTAAGAATTTCCTGTGTAGATCTAATTTCAGAACTGAGGTCCTTACTGAATCATCAGGAGAAACTTGCACTCTTTAGAATGGCTCAACGCAACTTGTACGACTAAAAACAGGAAAAATAAAAAATAGAGCCCTTATTCTCTACCATAAACATTCATCCTTGCTCCATAAAGAATCTTTCTTCCTGTGCAGTTCTTGGGTTTTTGGATAAGTAGCCAGCAATTTGAGAATGTACTATTTGAATACAGGCAGACAAGGTTCCTTGGGTGAATTTGATATCTTTTATTAGACCAACCCAAATAGTTGGAGAATAGGTATTAAGCAAGCTTTCGGGTTCAAAAACCCTTCGTCAGGCTAAGGAAGTTTCAGCAGTTGGTGTGTGCTCTTCCTGGATGGAATGAAAAGTAAACAAGCCAGGGGCTGGGCTGGGCTGGGCTGGGGAGTCAGTTGCCAGGCAGATTATAATGTATCAAAAATCCAATGTCTATGTTTAGTCCATGATCTCTAGTATCCAGGAGGTTGATGAAATGGAGCTCATAGGCTTGTCTCTGAGAAGTGTTGTGTAAATTTCCCTTGAGGATCAGAACTGAGAGATTGGAGAGAGAGCGGCCCTCCTGTGAGAAATGTGCCCCCACCGGTAATTGGGTATTTCTGTCTTTGATGGATTTCCGGTGTGTGTTCATTCTGGTGCGCAGTTGTTGTTTGGTCTCTCCTACATATTTTCCATCAGGGCATTTGGTGCATTGGATGAGGTATATTACATTTCTGGAGGTGCAGCTGTAAGAACCGGGAATGCTGATGGCTCTGTTGTGGGGTGTAGTAATAGTGGGGGTGGTGGAGATGTGTTGGCAGGTTTTGCATTTCTTGTCCTGGCACAGTCTGGATCCTTTTGGTGTGTTCTGGGCTTGAGGAAGTTTGCTTCTGGTGATGAGGTTGGCAAGGTTCGGTGCTTGTCTGAAGGCTAGGATGGGTGGCTCTGGGAAGTTCTTCTTAAGAATAGGGTCTCTGTCTAGTATGGGTTGCA
>NW_005841832.1:5025821-5031099 GCF_000455745.1 Alligator sinensis | reverse complement strand
GATTCAACGAAACCTGATATTTCCTCAGTTAGGGTCCCATGGTTGGATATGATAGGTCTGCCAGGGTTCCCTTGTTTGTGGATTTTAGGGAGCATGTAAAAAGTCCCTGGGTTAGGTAGCGGGGGGATCAAGGTCTGTAGTTTTTCTTGTAATCTTGGTGGAAATGATTTGATGGTATTGTTGAGTTTTTTGGTGAAAAGGGGAGTAGGATCTTCTTGTAGTTCTTTGTAGTAGGTGGTGTCAGAGACCTGTCTCTTGGCTTCCTTTATGTAATCCTCACGGTTTAGAATGACTATGGCTCCTCCTGTATCCGCTGGGTTTATTTCCATTTGGTGGTTAGATCTTAGAGATCCTATGGCCTTTTTCTCTGGTAGAGATTTGAATACAGGCAGTCCTCAGACTTACGACACAATTAGTTCCTGAAAAGTCCTTAAATTGAAATGCTGTAACTCGAACCAATTTTCTCATAAGAAACAATGTTATAAATGGTGGATTGGTTCCTGAACCAAGGCCCGATACCCTATTTTCACCAAAAATACCCCAGAATTTTGTACTCAATCAATTATAGATGAGTAATATGGCTAAATTAATGTATTTATATTGTAAATAGCAATCATATTGATTTGGAAGGACATTTTTCAAGTGACTTTGCTGGACTTTTTGAAGGGCTCTTGGTTGGTCTTTTTCAAGGGCTCTTGGCTGGAGTCTTCTCAGGAGTCTTGACTGCAGGTTTTTGTGGAGTCTTGTCTGCTTTCTTAATGTCCAAGGAAGTTTGGACAGATGTTCTCCAGGGAGATGGGCAACACAGCAAACTTGTTTGCTGGCGTGGCATTGCATCAGATCAAGTGAAACTGACGTCAGAAAGTTGAAACAGGGTGTCAATTTCAAGCTTGAAAACAAAAGGGTACACTGGAAATCTGGACAATTGTCTTAGGAGGCTATCTTCGATCTAAACAGTCTTTCATAACTAAGATAGGGCCACACAGAGCAGTAAAAGCTATAAGCAGGGTCATAAGAACAAAAAGCGCCATACTCAGTCAGATCAATGGTCTGTGTAGCCCAGTATCCTGTCCCCAACAGCGACAGAAGTGGATGCTGCACAGGGGGTGTGCCTACACAAGACGCTTTACTGCATGTTAGACTAATCTAAAAGCACGTACACATAAAGCATCAGTGTCTATATGTGCGCACCAATTACTGCACAATAGATTAATCTAATGTGCCGTTTTCTAGTACCTGTACTAGAAATTGGCACATTAAACTAATGTGCTGAAGCACACATGTAGATGCTGACCAGAAGCAAATTGCTCCCAGTCAGCTTAGGCAGCAGGAGGCCACAGGAGGCAGGGAGAGCTGCCTTGGCTCAGTGGGATGCTGCCTCTGGATCAGCTCCCGTGCCCCCTGCCATCCAGAGGCTGGCACCCAGGGGAGCCTGGAGCTCCCCCTGGCTGCTGCAGGAGGGCAGAGAAGGACAGGAGCAGCCCTCAACTGAACTGCTCCTGTTGGGTGTGTGTTCAGATGCGTGTGGGGGGGGGTCAATCAGAGCAGGGGCTGGGAAGCAGAAAGCTCCCGTGGGGGACAGTTCTCCTGCCCTCTGTTACCTAGGTTGACTGAGAGAAATTTGCTCCTGGTCAGCTGTCTACACGTGTGCTACTGCATAGTAGCTACTGTGCGGTAAATCTACTACCTGTGTTTATAAGTAGCAGCTAACCATGCAGTAGACTCATTTACTGTGCAGTAAATGCTGCACACGTGTAGATGGTGACGCTTTACTGTGTAGTAGTTTAGTCTAAACTAGAATAATCTACTGCGCAGTAAAGCATTTCATGTAGATACACCCACTCTGTGCAGTTCTGGTCCTTAGATCACAGAAAAAGATGTAAAATTAGAAAAGGTACAGAGTACGGTAAGCACACTGATCAGCGGCTGGGAGCAGTTGCCATACCAGGAGAGACTAAAGAGGCTAGGACTCTTCAGTTTGTAAAGGAGAAGACTAAGGGGGGGTATGATAGAGCAGAGGTTGTCAACTGGGGGTATGCGTACCCATAGGGGTACTTGGAAAGGTGATAGGGGGTATGTGTGAGCGAGGAAGGATGGAGCGGGGGGGTGGGATTGAGAACCCCTGTGATAGAGTAATGACTGCATAGTCAGTGTCTTGTGTAGACACAGCCATGATGTAGAACAGGCTTAAGAAACATGTCCAAAGCTGTAAAGAAAGCCATGAAAATGTGTGCACTTGGCATCACGATAAGATAAAAAGAATACCAGGATAAAAAGCAGCATAAACAACCATAGTACAAGGAAAATAAAGCATGCAACTGGGATAAGTCTGCATTAAAATGGAACAGAAACCAAAGGGTGGAAAAAAGAAAAAGGTCAGCTACCAGCTCATGGTGAGATTCTTTGTCAAACCACTTACAGGCACAGCTCAGAACAGAACTCATATTTCACAGGGAAGAGAGGCTAAAACGTTATGCTCCTAATTCTGGGTCTTTCCCATTCCCAAAATAAGCCACATTTATAACAGGTTTGTCTAATTACAGCAGCTTGTCTTCACCTGCCTATAGGCAGCAATGCAACCCAGAATCTCCACAATGCTATATGCTACCTAGCTCACCTGTGCTGGTTGATTTTAATGCCTGGACTATAGGCAGTCTTTGCCAGCCAGGCCATGGTAGCACAGGCTTCAGTGTCGGCTTGGAAATCTGGGTCCCTAATCAAGGGGGTAGCCAACATGCTACTAAAAACCTCACTGCTATTGGCATCCAAGCTAGTTATCCTGCTAGAAATTTAGTATTAAAAGGAACCTCAAGAGTCTGTTGTTCTGCCCTGAGAACTTGTTCAAGTATACAGTTATCATTACAGTTAAAAAGGTTTTCCTCATATCTAACTTAAATCTTTCCTGCTGCAAATTAAATAGGTTACTTCCTGTCCTCTTACCATAAAGATACAATTGATCCCCATCCTCTTTATATAACAATAAAACTAGCTTGGAAATGCCTATGTATACCAGTCACACCTCTGAGTGCAGCATCAAAAAAGCCACACATTTAAAGGAACATATAGTAAAGCTGGTCAAAGATAGCAACTTTATGACGCCTTTATCTTGCAATAGGTAGTGATGTTATGGTATTAGGCTACGGACAAATAAAAAAAACTAAAACAGTTATTCATAAGTATTGTAATGTATTATATGCAGGAAAGGATTCTCTGTGTGAAGGTTTAAACCATGCATTTTTTAAGTCAACAATCCAGAATTCTAAAATAAGAGCCAAATGTAAGTAAAACAGGACAGTGCTAAAACACTCCACTGTCATTAGCCAAAGCCTCTGCAAACTATTTTAATTCTCAAATTTATCATAAGTTAGTAAGACTCATCGTACTGTAAGATTGATAAAAGGATTAACAGGCCAAGGGAAAAAGTCCTAGACTAAAATATTTACCAATACTTCAACAAATATGAATACCAGAGACCAGGCTTTCAAGGACTGAAGCAGCTAGACGACAGAACCTATAGCTAAACCTTCCTATTTTGCTGTCTCTTTATGTGAGCATAAAACATTTAATATACTTAAAGAACAACAAGAAGTACACAATCCACAGACCCTTTTATGAATGGGAGTAGAGGTTGATTGTAGTTCAATGCTCACTCGAACATACATTCTCCTGTGGAAAAAAAGTAGGGAACTGTAACATACGATAAAAAAGGAAACTGTTTTTTAAATCCTCATTTCATTTCGTACAAAATAAAAATAGCACAGCCCACATTATTAAGAATTGGATTATATATATGCACCTTGAAAATTCAGAACAAATATCAGGAAAGTATCCTACAATGGGAAGTATTACCTTTAAAAAAAAATAACATCCTGAGTGTAATTATTAAAGCCCTGCAACTTCCATTGTTATGAACAGAGCTGCAATAACATTTATACTTAAGGTTACCCAAAGTTTCCAGTCAAAGAAACTTCTTTCAGTTGCTTAGCATTCAGACTGAAGTTTCCCTTGCTGGAAAAATGAACCAACTATTTTTTTTTAAAGTAACAGTAAAAATATATCAACCATATCCAAGAATGAGTAGAAAAAATCTGTAATTGTAGCCATTCTTACAGTTCCCTTTACATCTGTTATGTCCAGAGATTTTAGTGCTACTATACACTGGAGAAAAGGGCAGAACTTTGGCAAAGAATTGCCTTTGTAGCTGCACCTTTTGCCATGAAAACCTACCCCAAACTAGCCCAGTTACAAACTTTGGAAGGAAAAAAAAAGATTGCACTTGTGCTCTCTACAGACCTGTTAAGTTTAGTAATTAAATACTCTAAAAGTTCTACCTGTGCTTAACTGTCCTTTCCCTGCAAACATATAGGCCACAGTAGTACAGGGCACAGGAACTGAGAGAGAACTGTTTCTTCTTTTATACCAATACTTCCCACGTTGATACCCAAACAGCAGAGAGGGAAGCTGCATACCCCTAATGCAGAGGGGCCAACTACTAGACTAGGTAAGTGCAGTAGTAGGAGTAGAGTTGGACAAGAAACCAGTGCAAAGAGCTTGTTGGAGCTGGGGACTCAAAGTGAACGAAGTACCAAGGGGCAGAGGACAACTAGAGGCAGGAGGGGAAGGGGAGCAGTAGCTTACCTAGGGGTGGGCGAGGAAGACACCAGTCCTGGGTACCAGCTTAGAAGAAGCACCAAAATCATCCCCAACCCCTGTGAAGTCTGTACCCCAGCAGCAACAGCAGCCCCACATTGTTGCTCTTGCAGTATGTAGCAATGGTGGTGGCAGGAGCAGCAGTCAGGAATTGTCTTGGGTAAGACTCCTGTCCCTCTTCCCCCCGCCCACCCCTGGTTTACTCAGGGCATAAATCTGGCTGTTTATGCCACTGAAAGGGAAAGTTTGGCACACAGAGATATGGAGATATTGAGATGACAGTTCTAGTGAGGAAAACTGAGACTCAAATGAGAATATTAGAAGGACTCAGGTTGGCAGGGGTGATATGGACAAGAAGCTAGTTTGAAAAGCTTAAAGGAAATGAGACACAAAACAGACAGGACAAAAGGCAGGTGGCCATCAGAGTATACTCCCTTCCCAAACCCAGGAAAGAACTTAAGATGTCCAAGTCTCAACATTGCTCTATTAGCAAAACCTACAAGACCCGTTCTTGATAGAGTATGTCCCCCATCTTCCCTTTAAGTTACTCGTGTACATAGAGGATGACAACCTGCTACTACAGTTGTAGTTCAAATGACAGAAATTCTCTGCTGTACTTTTCAATTCT
>NW_005841832.1:5022720-5025790 GCF_000455745.1 Alligator sinensis | reverse complement strand
TGCTGAACCACGTAGTGTCAATGTGATTCCACATGACAGTATTTCTGGTTCCTGACACCAGTCTTTATTATTGCAAGCATCCAATTCTCAGTCTTCTGAGAAACGCAGGATGCTATTCTAGTCCCCTTTGTATGCCCAAATGGCAGTTTTCTGACTGCACAAGTGGCATTTCTGGCACATATATAGCGTGCAATTCTATTAAGCTCTGTGCAGTGTGGACACAAAAGCTCTTTCTGAAGCTGAGCTTCTGCACTTTAGTTTGCATTTAAAGGCCAGTGAATAAAATAGGCAAAAATCAATCTAGTGGAGCAGTTTCTGCCCTAGTGACAGCAAGGGTCCAAGTCATAACTTAGTCCAGGGGCGGGCAATTATATAGGGTGGAGGGCCACTTACTGAATTTTGGCAAGCCATCGAGGGCTGCGTGACAGGCAGCCAGGGGCAGATATATATTAATTTTCTACATTTTTAGGGGCCCTGCAGGCCAGATAGAACAGTCTGGCAGGCCGCATCTGACCACAGGCCGCATTTTGTCCACCCCTGACTTAGTCCAAGCCACAACTTTGTCTGCTCTATTCCCAAGCGGCTTCTACCTCAACACCTTCCAACTTGCTTGCTTCCTTATGGCCTTTTATATCTCTTTCTCTAATCTGCCCAATGGTTCAGTCTCACAAGGAGGGCTGAAGAAGGTCCTGAAAAACACCTAGTTTGTGGCCCGGTGGTTAGAATACTATGCTGGGAAATCAGGCAAATGCACACTCAAATCTCAGGAGGGGCCTATAACTCCAGGAACATTTTGACACATGCTGTGGGACACAGCACTGGGTGGTTTAATTAGCAAGCTCTGCTAATTAAAAGCACCCACCTGTCACATGTATCACCATCACATACATCCCCTGCGCTGAAAAAATGGTGGCAGGGCACTTTCAACTAAAGCTCATCAAACATGTTTTATTTCAAAGCGCTCCACCACCATTTTTTCAGTGCAGAGTTGCACAGCAACGCTGATGCACATGACGTAAAAGGCTGCCGGTGCGCGTCATTTTCCTCATACTGGTATAGGGGCCCTAAGTCTTCCACTTCCTGGGCAAGCAAATTTAAAAAGGGATTAGACAAATTCTTGGAGGAAATATACAACAGCAATTACTGAGCATGGCAGTTAGGGGCACAGCTTCTGAATCAGAACTTCTAGGCCTTAAATGCTGGAGGCTGCAAGTGAGAAAGAAACATACTCTGTTTGATCTCCCTTTCAGCATTTGCTTTCTACCTTTGTGTGACACAGGTCCTTTTGTTGTGCCTAGTGGATTGCAAGCTTGGGCACCTCAAGGAAGAGCTCTAAGCCTCTCTCAGTAGGGAGGCTACTGGGAACACAAACGAGTTCAGGGGACAAATAAAGAGAAAAGAGAGACAGGACTGAGGTCACAGGTTTAAAACAATGGTGTGACACAGGCCTATTTGCCACTGTGGGATCCGTTGGGTTAAAGGCCCACCACAGGAAGCTATGGGCACCTATACACATGCTGGATGTCTGCTCCAATGCATGCTAATAAGCATGTGTTGGAACAGACTTGATTAACTGAGCAGTACTGCAGCAGCATAGGTGATGCATAGGGGAGGCACCGGGTTGTGGGGGGGGAATGACACATTTGCACAGGCAACACGTGGAGGGGCATGTGCCCCTCTGACAGCACTATGATCCCCTGACAGCAAACGTTCCGGCTGGTAGGGGGCACAAATTTGGCTCCATCAGTGGCAGAAGCTACTGGCATGCTCAGTGACCGGCCACTTGGGGACACTCTCCCCCCCGGTCATGCCTTGCTGGTGCCCCCCCAAACTTGGGAGGCACCAGTCACCCATGGGCATGTGCCCCCCCTGTGAATGGCCCTTGCCAGTTGGGGAGTGGGGGCGCTGAGAAAAGCACTGGCCAGTGCCCCCACCCCCACCCTCATCCCCAAACCCCGAGACTGGCACCAGCCGGGGGATGGGGGTGCCGGCAGTACATCCAGTTTTGCTGCTGATGCTTCTGGGGTCAGCAATTGGCCACTGGGGGACTCCCCTGGTTGGCGATTGGCTGCTGGTGCCTCCCCACTCAGGAGAAACCAGTCATCCATGCAGCCTCCACGTCACATGTATTCAGTGTCCCCATACTTCAAAATGGTGTCGGGGTGCTTTAACTAAAACTCATTAAAGCCTCTGAGAGTTGCTCTAATTAAAGGGCCCCCCCCTCCACCCTGAAGCACATGTAAAGATGCCCTTTAAGCCCCCATCAGAGAGGAAGGCTACTGAGACAGTGGCAATAATAAAAAAAAAAAACAAAAAAAAAACAGGGACAGGAGTGAGATCACCAGTTAAAAACAATGATGTGACACAGGATACTGGGCAATAGGGACCTGTAGTCTGACCCAGTAGATAGCAGTTCTCATGTGAGTTCACTAACTACTCAGCTAAAACACCAGGGCCCTCATTTCCGTATGCCAATGAAGGCTGCACCTGTGCAACAGCCGTGTGGACGCTTCTGCATCCTACTCTGCGCTGTTCACAGACCTGCAAACACTGTGCGAGTGCCCAAAACACCACTTTCTCAGCCAAGTAACTGTGGCTGCCTGAAAAGAAATAGGTGCTTGTGTCGCTCAATGGAGAAAAAAGAATATTCCTTTGTCGTTTAGACAGCAATGCTTCAAGTGCTCCCACATCTCCGTACTTGATCTGCTGCTGTTCTGAGGAACGTCGGAGACCCCTTTACTACAAGGAGGGAAATCGGGGGGACAGCTCGACTCGGCTCCTCTCCTCCCCTCTCCGTGCAGTCTGTTTGGTGGGGCACAGTCAGGCAGGTGTCCCAGGAGTGTCGGTGAGCAGTTCAGTGTGGCAAACGGGCTCCAGTTTTGGCAACTGGCTGGATGTCGAGACCAAGTGGCGTTTCCTCACCCAGGTCCCCGGCGAAGCCAGATTTTCCCCAAGCCCCAACAAGAAACGAAGCTGCCCCTGGGGGAGCTCCCCCGCGCGGGTCCCCCCACTGCTGCCTCCCCGAGGATACTCCTGGGCAGGCGGTGAAACCCGCTCCCATTCACGGGGG
>NW_005841832.1:5016943-5022265 GCF_000455745.1 Alligator sinensis | reverse complement strand
CAGCGTCCCCATTGCGATGGGCCGGGGTTGCCGCCGCGCGGTTCAAGTCGGGGCCGGGGGTCTCCGAAGAAGGGCGTGTGCGCCCGAAAGCTGGCAACGAACATCGTTCCCAACTATTTAGTTGGTCTGATAAAGAGATCGCATCTACCCCAGGAGCCTGGTCTGCCCGCCTCCTTAGACCGCCTCGGCTGCAACCGGCCTGCCCTGCCCTGCCCGCCACAGCCCCCGGCACGCCGCCTCCTGGGCACCTAGGCCAGCTCCCGTTGCTCGCTCGCCTCTGGCTCGTGTGATAGGTAGCTTTCATGGATGGTTTTCATACAGCCTCTAGTTAAATCACATGGTTTATCCTTTTGAAGACGCACTATTTTTATCTTGTGCTCCATTTCAGTAAACCCAGGCTTGGTAATGTGATTGTTGTGATCCACAGGTGCACCTCTACAAGTTTTTTAGAACAAGACTATTGAATGCCCCATAAACAGGCTAAGTACAATATTTTTCTTTCCAACTAGGAAGAAAATGATAGGAAAAGAATCCCATGCCCTCTCGATCCAAACCAGTAAGTGTTTGTTTTTTTTTAATTGATTTGTATATTCATTATGACTCCCGTTGCTTTTTTTTTCCTCTCTGATTTTGGGCAGAAGGCAGGGCAGGGTTGCACCTTAGAGATCAACTCTGCTGGCCTCTGATGAAGTAGGCTGTTGCCTACAAAAGCTCATGTCTACCTGAACAAGTTACTGTATAAGGTGCCACCCTTGCCCTGCCTTCTGCCTGACTTTGTCCTATCACAGCTAACTTTCCTCTCTCTGATTTTAGCACAGTATATGAAGATCAACTACAAAAGCATTTGAAAAAGTGTAACTCAAGAGAGAAACCAAAGCCTGTAAGTACTTTTGTAAATTCAGTCCCACTTCTGGAAGTGAAAGAACCATTTATTATACAAATACATACAATTTATCATGGGATTGGGAACCAGAAAGCAGTAATCTCAACATAGAAAGTTTTTATTTTTGTATAAAGGGAAAAACCAAAAATGCAGTGGCAATGCATAGGGGATGCGTGTGCACCCTCTGAGAGTGCTGGTGCACCCAGACAGCCAGTGCTTGCCGCTTAGGGGACAGGCTGGGGGGGGGCAGGTGAGAGGGCTGGTGGCGGGGCACCCCCCCACCCCACCTCTGCCCGAGAGCACTGGCCAGGGAATAAGGGCGCCAGGAAAACCGATCCACCCAGTCCCCCTGTGGCCAATTGCACCGACCCAGAAGTGCCAGTGGCATGCCGCTGGTACTTCCAGATCAGCACAGTCAGCTGTGGGGCACCCTCCACCCAGTCGGTGCAATTGGTCCCCCCAGTCACTGACTGGCTGGGGCTGGGGTGGGCAAGTGTGTCCCGTCCCCCCGACTCAGGAGGCACTGGTCACCATGCAAAGAGGCATAAATACTGTATGGAACAGGATTCGTGGATTGTGCTGTGTGCGTGTCCCCCAGTGTCCTAATTTTGCTCAAAGCAAAAGACTCTATTTTCCTATGGTAAAGATATGCTTCATTTGGATATATATGGGAGCAAGTAAGTAGCTCTTGCCTGTTTTGGGGAACTGGATGCAAGTGATCCTTCACTGGTCTAGTGTTCTGCAGCATTTGATAAACACTACTGCCAACAAACTTGTTCGAGTAAACTGAAGGTGCCCACATAGATGAAATATCAACATTCAAGAGATCTGGAGAACTTCTGGTAAAATAAACACTTGATTACTGAAGACTTGGATATTAAAATAAAATATGAAGTGGTGGCGCAAGTGTAATATAGGATTCAATTTTTCAAATGTTACTAGCATAGTAGATTGTCTGTCTGTGCTACAGTGCTGCTGCTGCCATAGCTAAGGGGGCAGCGCTACATTAGTACAGCTCCCCGGTATTGATGCAACTTTGCTGGCAAAAGGAGGATTTTTGCCTGCAATGTTACATTACTCCCCTGAACAACAGAAGCTCTGTTGGTAGAAGGCAGCTTCTGCTAGCAGAGACATATCTGCCTTAGGGGATTCTGTTAGTGACGCTACATCAGCCGTAGGGTCTAACTCTGTCATGCTCCTTGCCAACAATGCTAGCAGGACTTTGCAAATTCAGAGTCCTCAGTCTTCTTGAAATATGTTAAATTAATCATTGTTATAATAACCACAAAAACTACTGAAGAATGTTTTCACAATCAAGCCCTAATACACTAATAAAAGCATCTTCTTGGAACTGTTTTCTTCATTTTAATGGTTTGACTTCTGCTAAGTGAATTATTATTAGTGCATTGCACATTCCTTTGGCTTTGTATGCTATTCTCAGCTATGAGTCTACTTGATTTTCATGCTGCTGTTTGTTTTATTAAGGTCTACTATGTTCAAGATATAAATGCAGGTTTAAAAGATGTAACAAAAATACCTGAAGAGCAGGTGAGTCCATGTTTTCATTCTATAACTTGTTTTTCACTTATTGTGCTTTTTTTATAACTAAAGAACAAAATAAGAGGAAAGCCCTTTATTTTTTTTTAATTTTTAAAGCAGGTACCAATTTCTTCTCTGTCTAAAGAAGAGTTACAGGATTTAATTAGAAAACTGAAAACAGCAAGTAATGGTGAGTGCTTAATTTTGGGGTGAAATATTCTAAATTGTGTTCTGTAGAACTAATCAAATATTTTGTGACTATTTTGGTGTTGAATATCTGCAAAGATTAAAGAACAAAAGGAGATTAATAAGAATACATATTTTGTCACTTCAGGCATATTTTAGTATTAAAGAACTACCTGTGTCATGTTAATAGCTAGTATTTTTCCCCTTTCTCCATCTAGTTTGTTCTTTTGAGCACAAGTCAATGTTATTCTTTTGCTTTTAACATACATGAGATAAATTATATATTTGTTCACCTTCCTGTTTGGGTGCCAACTTCAATAGTGATGGCTGTGTACTGCTCTGGGAAAAAGCATTTGCCAGGAAAATTGCTTCTGAACAAGCAGCAGGCAATCATGTATTTATTCTTGGTTATTTTGTTTGTGCCAAAATTAGGGTAGTTTTCTAAATCTTTGGAGATACTGGGCGTGTCTACACACATAATTAAGGTGCAACGATAATCTCCAGCATTTATTGCAGTGGAGTTTATTGTTCCTGGGCATGCTGTTTGAACGTGTGCCTGGGACCACAGCATGTTGAGCCAGGTCAGAGCAGCCCTGGCTGGCAGGGGCCCCAGAGATCAGTCTGCCAACCTAGAGCTGTTCCTGCCCAGCTCAGCATGTTGCAGATGGGCCAGCTGGGGCACAAGGGTGCTTCAGTGCAGGGTTTAAGTGAAGCCCCTGCACTGAATCATCCTTGTACCCATCTAGCTGGGTCAGCATCTACATGTGTTGCACAGTAAAAAAACAAACAAACAAAAAAAACCTCTGCAGCAGGATAGTACTTGTATTTACAAGTACTACCCTGCCGTGGAGTTTATTAGTTTACTGCACCTTAATGAGGCTGCATGTGTAGATGTTGCAATGCTTACTGTGGAGCAATTAGGGAGCTCCACAGTAAACATATCATGTGGACAGACAGACCCACTGTGAACTAAACCCAAAAGTATATGAAGATCAACTACAAAAGTGCTCGTCTGAAACTTGAAGGACGTGACTGATAAGGATATTTCACTTAGAGAATTTAGACTTACCAGTTTTTAGGCATATACCAATAAGTGTCTCTTCATTTTGTTGTTTCAGATGCTTAGTGTCAGCACTATAAAAAGATTTTGCAAATTAAGTAACACATAGTTATTTCAGTAGGAAGATGGAAGCCAGAATGACATTGGGTAGCCATTTTAATTGAGCTTAAAAGATATTCTTCTGCATTTTATACAGGTATAAGTTCTATACTTAAGGATCAAACTCTGTCCCATCAGGCCTTAAAAGAAGTTTTAAATGACCCAAAAAATGGAGAGTGTGCTTTCAAGCACTTGAAGCAACAGGTACTGTCACTGTGTTACTAGTAACAATAGCTTCCTTTACTATAGCTTTCTTCCTGTAGGTTCTAGCTTATCTGTAGTACCATTTTGTCACATAAAATATATTTGATATGGTTCCAGGCTACCCTTCTACAGTTTAAGAATAGCTGTTTTGAAATTGTAGCTGTTAACAAGGGAGGTTTATTTTGATCCTGAAATAAATAACAAGCATGTGTGAGTTTTCAGGATGAGTTCCATACTTTCTGTTTATGCTCTTAACTTATAATAAATCCAATTTTAGCCACAAAAAAGGAAAAGAATTAATTATTAGGTAAGCAGTAGTAGAATATCCTGACTTTTCCATTCATTAGAGTGCAGAGAAAACATGAGAGGGGTCAGAAAACAACGAGGTTTGCCTTATAGCTTTTTTCTGAGAATTGTCTGCTGGATAAGAGGGATTTTTAAGGGGAATGAATGAGTAGGGGTGAGGCTGCCTAAAGGTAACAAATCCTGGAAAGGGAGCTGAAGAGTGATAGAGGCATATGGGTCCATGGGAATGATAGGCTCCCCTGCACTACCTTATTGGGACCTAATTTCCATGGCAGCACAATTAAATGAACTACATCTTTGTAGCAGCCACAGGGAGACCACTGCAGCACTAATGCCTCACAGAGGTCCAATTCCATATCTGTGTGACTATTGTAAGGACCAGCTGAGAAAATAATGGCAGTATATGCCAGGTTGCTAAATTCATTTCCAAAAACTAATGGACGAACTTCTATGGGAATGGGGAGAAAGGAAGGATGATGCTAGAGAGAGAGTTTATTTCTTCTGCTGTCCTTGCCCATACATTTTTGGAAGAGCTATTCATGGTCCCAAGAGGTTATTTATGAATTAAGAGCTATGGGAAAAGGCTTCTAATTGGTAAGCTAAATCAGCAGTTTTCCATAAAAATTGACACACAGAGTATGTATTTGCTTGGTTCATAATCATTTGAAGTTTTGTAGGCTTCTATTTTAGGTCATATGGAACAGTTGCATTTACTTGGGCCAGGAAGATGTTTTGTTGAGTTTGGAGCTGGACGAGGAAAGCTGTCTCACTGGGTTGATACTGCCTTGCAAGATACTGAAAATGTTCACTTTCTTCTTGTGGAAAGGGCAACTACAAGATTTAAGGTAGGACAGGATGGTATGGAGTTAGCTAAGACTTCCTGGAGTTAGTAAGCCTGGTTAATGTGATATTTGCTCAAAGTCTGATTACCTCTGAAAATTGAAGGTAAAAAGGGTTTATCTCAACTAAGACCTGTAAAAATGTCAAAAGTTTAACTGACTCTTATTGTGGTTCTAAGTCTTGCTTATAACACATTTGCAATAAA
>NW_005841832.1:5016294-5016925 GCF_000455745.1 Alligator sinensis | reverse complement strand
GAACAATGCTGTAAATGTTATTGTTCATTTGAACAGGGATTGTTTTATAAAAATAACTAAAAAGTGCACACGGGTTATTACTTCTTTAAGTGACCAATACTACCCAATCATGTGATGTCCTTCTCACACAGGTAGATGGTAAACACAGAAAAAGAGACTCCATATTTGAAAGACTTCAAGTTGATATCCAACACTTGTGTTTAAGTAAGTTGGTTTTTTAGTTTGCCTAACTTTCAGTGAGACTTGGAAGTTTACTTGAAAACTTAACTGCATAGTGCCAGAATGCAGGAAAATGTTATGTATAGCACCAGTTAAATGTGTTAATATGTAGGTGATTATTCTCAGTATTTGCTCAGTTATTTTTGTGTTGTCCTTCTGTTCTTAAGTGGATAAGGAAATTTAGATACTTCCTAATTTGTACAAATAGTTCTCTTAAATTTATAGGATTTTATTTTGGGCCAGATTCATCAAAAGGAAAAACATTTCAAAAAAGTCTTAATGATTTTTCTACACTGAAGAAGAGATAGATAAATATGCTGCTGATACATTAAGTTATCCTAAGTCATTTCTCATCTCTTTATTTTTTTAAATATACCTAATAGCCCTTTCTAGATACAGATAATAGTAATTT
>NW_005841832.1:5000626-5016263 GCF_000455745.1 Alligator sinensis | reverse complement strand
ATATATATATATATATGGAAAGGAATACTATTGCTTGAATTTTGTATGCTGGAAAGGCATTATTTGGCAGGATGTTCCCTAGCTCTAATAATCCAAGTTCTGTTTTTTTCAGACAAGATACCCATTCTTGTGAAAGAAAAACTACCTGTAGTAGGAATTGGGAAGCATTTGTGTGGTGTTGCAACAGGTATTAACTGTACAAATATATTCATATAATTGCAGAATGCTGATTGTAAACCTCTTGGATAGTAAAACTGTTCTAATGATTCTTTTGCCCTGTTCTTTCTAATCCTTCCATTGCTGCTGCGTGCACCAGTAATACTTTAAGCCTTTGTTGATTTGAATAAAGTCCTAACTCAGTGATGACAGGCACAAGTGAGGACCAGTAGCCAAAGAGGCAATCCAGATGGAAACAGAACATTGTTAATTGCTATGCAGAATAAAGATTTCTGTAATTGTTGTTTAAACAGAGAAGATATGTTTTTCTTAGAATTAGGCAGAAGGGAAGGTACTTTCTTCCTGATTTTGGACTTGGTTTTGTTAAAAATGTTCTGTAGATTTTCAACTTGATGAAGACATTTACAATCAAGTATATGCTGTAATATTACAATATGAATGTATCAGTTATTACAATTGCAGCATATAAGGGTATTATATTTTTTAATGGGAACAGGGTGATGGTAGAGTTGGAAATGCATCTCATTGTGGGTCCAGAGGCTTGACCCTTGCTCTGGACTTGCATTGAAGGCTACTCCCAGCTGACCCATCTGTAAATGGGTACCTGCTCATTCAGCCTGAGGAGTCAAAAGTAACTGGACCTGATGATATGCATATATACTGATGGAACACTGTCAACCATATCATCTTTGTAATAGTTTCCTACAAACATAAATACTAAAAATGTGTGTTAGTCCTTTTACAGAAGAAAGTGCTACAATAAATACATGTGTAGTTGAAATATTCATAATATGACTTATGTGAAACAAGTATTCAAGAATTTTTGTCACTAGCAGGTCAGGTAGTCTTATCTTTTTGTAAGGTCATTATTTGTTAAAACCAGAAGTTTGAAATAAATACCTTTTAATGTAGGCTGATAATCCTTAGTATGTCACCAACCTGCATCTTGTTGCTTTTTGGGATGCATAACATCCCCCCTTAATTTGGGTAAAGTTCCTACCCAAACTTTACATTGTACATTAATGCTGCATTATTCACCTACAGCCATTTTTAAATGCAACTTCTGTTCACAGATCTTGCTCTGAGATGTCTGATTGAAAGTTTTGCAACCCAGGATGATGGAATAAATGAAGAACCTTCAGCTAAACGCCTCAAGAGTGATAACACCCAAGCTGGTTCCAACAATTTTACTGACAAGGAAAGAAGTGGAGAGAATGTTTCAGAGAGCTACAACACTGTGGCTGGAATTGTTATTGCGCTATGTTGCCACCACAAGTGTGACTGGAAGCATTACGTAGGCAGGGAATTCTTTAAAAAAGTTGGACTTGGACAAGTGGAATTTAATTTTTTTCAGAGAATGTCTAGCTGGGCAACCTGTGGCATGCAAGAAACCATATCTGAAGCCTGTTCAAGTGATGTAGAATGTGGAGCCCAAAGCAGTGACGCAGATGAACATGACCAAGCATATAACAGGCCTGAGTGCAATTCTGATAGCGTACAAGGGTAGGTGAGCCCTTTCAACATTGACTTTTCCACAAATTACTCATATGTAGCAAGTATATGAAGTACCTCTCAGTTATCAGTATGGCCCATTTTACAGAAACCTCCAGATGTTGTACTTATTTCAAAATAAAAAACAGACAATTTTAATTAAGTTGCAGTATCTTTAGCCTAAAGGTCACACTTGCCTGGGTTGAAATGCACCGGTACCAATTTGTGCAGTCTTTGATTATAAACTTAATACAAATATTCTTCTAATAAATGTTTTTCTTTTTGAAACTAGGCTGCTTACTGTTGAAGAACGGAAACAGATGGGTCATCTTTGTAAACTGTTGATTGACCATGGACGGATTGAATATTTACAACAGAGAGGGTACAAGGCTGTGTTACAATACTATACAGATTCCACTGTGTCTTTGGAGAATGTACTCTTGACAGCTGTACCAAATCAGTGTTCAATACTCCAGTCAACTGCATAATAGGAGATGCATGTGCAATGGAGAGAATACCGAGCTCTACAAAATGTTTCTGGATTTATCAAAACATTATTCACAGATGCAACTCTCATTGAAAACATTGTGTAGCCTTTTCTGCACTTACAAAAGCATTTTATGATCTCAGATGAAATCAGAAAATGCCAGCTGACTCTTAGTGGTATGAAAATTACAAGACCTCCATCCTTGTCTTTGGAATTTTCTGTTGCTTTCTCCATTCAGAAGAAGCAGAACTTATATTTTTCTTCAACAAGCAACCAGCTTAGCTTAGAGAAGCAGTTTTACATTTTTTCTTCATTGTTTATGGTATCAGAGGTGCTGTCTTCCAGGTTTTCTGAGAAATAATAGGTTAAAATGTAAGAAACAAACATGCTGAATCTCCATTTAGAACTTCATGAAAATTCTCTCTGGTCTGTTTGTTTTAATGTACCAATGTTTTTATTTCATGACTTCTAGCTGTTTAGGGGATTGACTAGAGAAAAAAAAGACTGTCTGGCAATCAAATGCCACCTCAGGATGGTTTTTGTTAATTGTATTTCCACATGTGAAACCTTGTAAGGGACATTAAATAAAAGCTGGAATTGACATGATTGAATTTAGTAAGTTCACTTACAAAAAAAGGTTAAGTTAAGTTCTCTTTCATTTAATGGATATAGCAAAGGTAGATTGACTCATGGTTCTGTTTATATGCTTCAATCCTGGCCTGCAGTTGCAACCACTGAACAGGAAAAGGTAGTTAAATCCCTAAGTCCTCTCTGAGTGCCTGTACATGAGTGCAGAGACTGCTCCAATGTACTCTAATTCCAGTGAGTCAGAGCATGGTAATTATTGCATTCCAGCAGCCTCCTGCACCTTGTATATCAACTTCTCCGTGCTTAAAAATGGTGGTGAGGGCACTTGAACTAAAGCTGGTTTGACAAATTTTAGTTCAAGTGCCCCCACCACCATTTTTAAGTGCAGGGATGCTAATACATGCTATGTTATGGCACTAATTAGAACAGCTCTTGTAGCCACTCTAATTTAAAGCACTCCCCCCCACCTCTGGAGCATGTGTACAAGTGTCCTCAGTTAACAGAGAAGTCCCATGGGACCAAAAGCATTAAGAGGTAGGATGAAATAACAATTTAGGGATGGGAATGGGAGAAGGACTGGTGTTTTGAGATGCATCTTATTTATCAAGGGTTGATGCTTTTTACCTACTGTCAGGGGGAAAAAATGGAACTGCAGCTTTTTTTTTTTTTTTTTTTAACTCTTCACTTTTTCCAAACTCATGATGAGTATATGAAGACCAAAGAATAGAATCTCCCCACACAAGCCAAGTGTGGGGAGACTCCAATTTAATTCCAACTGACTCTTCATTCCCATGTTTTCTAATATTGTGTTAAACTGTACTCTAATTAGGGATAGTACAAAGGACATACCTGCTCTCCTGAGTGACTCCTGAATGTATATATGCATGAACTCAATACCAAATAGCTCCCGTTCCTCCTCTTCAGTATTCTCACATGGGGGAAGTGTTACCTGCAGTTCCAGTGGGTTGTCTCTGAAGTTGACAAATCTGGGAATTCATCAGAAAACATTACACTTAGAACCAACTACACTTGGAAACTAAAAGTAGCCTCCATGAAGCAATATTTTAAGGAAAAGACAATGTAAATTAATTGTAGTTTCCTAAAGATAGTCTTACAAAGTCTTACAATTAGGATTACTGTTAACAAGAAAGCACTTTGTGTGTTTTAACATATTGAATGAAAGAGTAGTTTTGCATTAACAAGTATATAACATTTTTAGTGATGTATATGCTTAACTTGAGTTTGTTCAGTTTAATGTAGAAGTGGACTGACTGGATTCAGCATGCAGTCCAGCATGGGCCATATCTTTGACACCCCTACACTCGAATATCTTCCCGGGGTGGGGTGTCTTTTTTTCTTTTTTTTTTCACCTCAAATCTGTCATGTGCTGCATGCAAGCAGGAATATTCTGGAGTTTGTTGCTGCTGAGGACAAGAGTGCTTAAGTTTTTCATGTTACTGATGGTTTCTGGTAAACAGGTTATTTCATTTCGTTGGAGCCATAAAGTATGCAGGTTTTCCATTCTGCAGGAATAGAGAACAGGTAATCAATCTAGTATTAGGAAATAATTTAATTTGATTAACCACTATTATGAAGGAATTGATTCATTTTATGTGTCATATAATTTCTCACACACAATACAGCAATGTTCAATTAAATTGCTGGTTGAGATTTTAGATAGCAAAACAATTTAACTTGATTACATGTATGTAATGATTTGTCAATGACTAAATTCAACTGTAATACTATACAATTGTACTTCTCACACCAAGCAGTAGTTTATAATGAAATATTGTGCTTTGAGATGTTCCTACTATGTTAACAGGATAAGCAGAATATTCCATTTTAGAAAAAAAGTACACAGCAATGTTGCTTGGTTTCAGTTTGTTGTAAACTTTGTTGCCTGGTAATATTCTGTAACAACTGAATAACTAGATTTTCAGTGCAATTAAATTAAAACTAAGATGGGCTAGGCAGGGAGTAGAGGGGTTACCTGTCAATAGTGTCAGGAAGTTGCTGAAGTTTGTTGCTGCCCATGTCTAACCATTCTAGACTAGGCATGTTCAAGAGAGCTGAAGGAATGGTAGTAAACTGGTTCATACACAAATCTATATGGTAAAGTTTCTTTAGATTACTGAGCTAAAAAGAAGGGAAGACTTCTATTAATATTCTGTAATGTACCTTTGCACATACTGTAAAGCAAGAGATTTCATTGAGGTCCCTGCTACATGTTACATATGTTATGCAATCAACTAGTTAATTGCACAATAAATTTAGACCAGCCACATATGGAAAGTAATTATCATACAATAAAAATGACTATCCAGCTATAAGAAGGGCCAGACAGTTACAAAATTAGTACTTGAAAATGTGTAACAACTCTACAGCTGGTTTCTCTATCTAGTTTCAATTTGAACTTGTAGTAGGGCCCTAGGACTGCAAATTAGCCATCTTGGCCAACAAACAACAATTTAAAGAATTGTTAAAATGTTCCTGGAATGCATAACAGAAAAGAGTGTCACAGCTAACGTAGCCTGGAAAAAAAGTCAGAATCTGATCTATATCAATGGACTGTTTAAACCCCTCTGTCAGAGGCTACCTGGACCTAAAGCAATGTTTCCCAAAGACTTTACACCCTGGGCACATGCTTTTCTGGATTACAGTTAGCACCACACTTGGCTCTTACATCCAGAAAGGTGAATATGATTTGTTTTCACAACATATAATACATTCCATTCCCTTGCCAGAGGAAATTACATGAGTGCTGAGAGGTACAGTTAAAAAAAAATTACAGCAAATACATTTTTCTTTAAGCAAAAGATTAGTCTCTGGACCAGTGGTCTTGAACCTTAGCTACAAGATCCACCCCCCACCCCATAACTTCTCTGAATTTTGCACCCCAGTTGAAAATCACTGAGATAGATCTAAATTCAGAAGAAATATGGAGGGGGTCTTGAGGCTAAAAGGTCAAAAATCACTGATCTAACTGCTGCCACTTAAGGGTGACAGAGGCAGGACCCTCACCCTGTTCTCTCCCTGGTCTGTACTTCACGGGGGCAAGGGCAGCCCCTGCTGCTGAGGCTGCTCCTTCAGGGTCTCATTGGGGAGGAGTGAAGAGAACAAACTGGCCTCTAAAGTGCCACTCTGTCTGTGGCCACCTATCCACTCACAACATTGTGTGCCGTTGGGATCATGGTGGGTGGGGATGCAGCACAGGAGCTACCTGGAGGTAGGAAGGGTAGGGAAGGCAGTAGTCCCCAAAGGAGAAGCTGCTGGAGTAGCTAGGGCAGGTGTAGGATGCTTGACGGGAGGAGAGCATTTATCTCACACTGTGATCTCACAACGCACCCTTTCAGAATCACTGCCCTAGATGCCCTACATTTCTGACATTAACATTCCCTGCACCTGACACAATGCAGTACCATGCAAAGATAATTTAAGTGACTGCTTGCCATACTACTGGCTTTTGTAGATCTCATTCTTAGTGTCCGTCTGTCTGTGCCTTACATGTGGAGCTGAGAAGCAGTGTAAATTAGTCTGAGCAGACCTCCACATTAGTGCAGATATACTGCTTCCAGATCCTGAGTTAGGTCATTTAAGCCATTCTCTGTATCTCTACCAGCAATACAGTATGTAATGCAGACATACCCTAGATGCCTAGCACTTGGATTCCACTATAGTGGGCACATATCTAGCAGTTAAAGGCTGCAGCACTCACTCTCATGGGACCTCAGGCCCTTTTACAGTACTTCATTGCTTCAGTGCAAATAAGAAACTGGCCAAGAATCCTAGAACCCTTTTTGTCATGGTATACCTTCCCTTGACTTCATAAACCTCTGTGATCTGTGCTACATCATTTTAGAATGGTTAATATTTGATATTTTATGTTAACAATGCCTG
This sequence comes from Alligator sinensis, assembly GCF_000455745.1. Taxonomy (NCBI): domain Eukaryota; kingdom Metazoa; phylum Chordata; order Crocodylia; family Alligatoridae; genus Alligator; species Alligator sinensis. Next base: position 5,009,620 of record NW_005841832.1, on the reverse strand, counting down.
GTTGTTACTGGGTTTTACAGGTTTATTAAATGGATACAGTTCTGCAATGCAATAAACATCTCTAACCCCAGTCAGGACTATGATGTTTGATATTTTACTTGAGGTCAATGGCTCAGATTAAGGCTGGGTAAATAGAGATCAAGTTTTTATTCTCTCTACTGTTTTTAAGGTCCTCTGTCAATGGAGTTAGTCCAGCTCCTTTTGAGCAGCTGTCTGCATCACAGGCCACTTTCAAAAGTAGCCCCTGCCAGGAGACCAATAATTGAATGATGGAAGCACTATGGCTTCACCCTTAAATGCGACTCCCCTGAGGTCATGATTAAGACAATGAGCCAAATAGCCATCTCCTGTCAATCAGTGTTTTCTCATTAAAGGCCATGAAACTAAGCTGACATCCATAAGCAGAGGATCTGACCCTATAAGGCAATTGATCTGGACAGAATTAGACTCCATTATTTCAAACATCTGTATACATACTTACCTTTCTGATATAAATAACCCAACTGACTTCAGTCTGAATATTCATGTAAATAAAGATAACACAAAGGCTTGAGTATTTGTGGAATCAAGCTCTTAAAAAAATACTACATAAACCACACACTGGTTTGACACTTCATGCAAGAGTTTCCATACAGATGAAAATGTACCATATCATTTTAAAGACGTAGAAAAAGGAAAAGTTCGTTTTTTTCCATTAAAATAATATTTTTAGGCAGTGAAAACATTCACTATATAAATAAAATTGATTTTCTCAAACCTGAAGAGGAAGGTCACAGATATCTCTGTTCACAGCTAGGTCCAATCTTTCCAGGCTGACACAGTTACTTAACTCGTTAGGAACAGACTTAATTTTATTGTAGCTGAGAAGCAGCTCTTGGAGGTTAGTCAGCTGGCCTGCACAGGGCACAAATCAAAGAGAATATACCTGAATACTTATCACATTTGGCCAAATCCAATCCTACTGTGTTGACTCCAGTTAAGGAAGTGGCTTTTTAAGTACAACTCACCAATCTCTTTTGGTAGCTTTTCAATTGAATTTCGGGACAGGTCCAGCACAATGAGACTTTGAAACTTTCCAATGAATTCAGGGATCTTCATCAAACTAATTCTATGGAGTTGCCATTCCTGGAGATGGCTTAATTTCAATAAGCAAGAAGGTAGTGTCTAAACAGATGGGGGGGGGGAAAAGAAGGAAATTCCACCTAAGTATGCAGAATGAGTAAGGGGAGGAAACACTTTTATTGTGTTTAGCCTATGCAGCCTATACCACAAGCAAAAAAACCCAAAAAACAACCAACCAACCAATGTTGTTTTTAGACCCCTGTCAGACGTGCAGGTAAAGGTGTGATGGGATCTGATATGCAATCCATGCAATAACGCTTCCTACTATGCCATACACGCATGGCAGGAGTCATGATTGTGGGATCATGCATCAGATACCATTAGGCCTTATTGCTGGTGCAGAGGGAGCTGGGATCACACACCATGTGCTCTCAGGGCTGGGAGACCCTTCAGCTGACAGGGCTCCTAGCCACAAGTTCAACTAATGGCATGATAGGAACGAGCCACAAAGTCATTACATATTTTTTGTGGAATAACGTTTTGGCTTATTCCTCATTTTATCACACCATTAGCTGATTGAAGTAACGGTCACAATTTAACATTTGATTAACTGGTTAACCATGTCTTAAATGTAATGTGTGGCAGAGTCTTTGTATCAAGGACTTTGATACCTGCAGTGCTGTGCTCAGTAACAAGACCCAGGAACCAAAACAAAAGTTTGAAATGAGTTCCATGCAGTAGAACTAGTAGTTCTGCTGCCTGAGAGCTGCAAGGCACCTTGGTGTCTCTGTAGTTCTGGTACATTACAGAAATTAATACTTTTTTAATTCAATCCACAAGATATACTTTAACCAAATGCTCCTGCCCAGCTGGAAAGACATTTTTTAGTTAAAAAATTAGTACTCAGTACTCCATTATTAAAGTATGTTTTTAATAAAATGAGCTTGACTATTTTCACAGTGGTAATTCTACTCTTCCTGCTTTGTCCTGTGCATTTTGTACAGTACAGAGCACACTGTTGACACTTAATGGAGGGAAAAGAATAGAATTGGCTAGGATTAAATGTAAAATAATTTAGTTGTCTAATTATCTGCCCGCTCAAAACAAACAGTAGGATAAATATTACCTTCCATTCCTCCTCTTCTATCTTTAAAATAGCTCTTCCATCTTCAGAAATTACTTTTTTTTTAAGCTTGGCTAAAGTCACTCTCTCTTCCCAGACAACTACCAATCTACAAGACATAAAATACTTTTCATCATGCAGCTCTAAATTTGAGCAGTATTTACTATTACTTTTTATTGCCTGGAATAGCAAAGAGAGAAGTTTTTGTCTAGTAGCCTCCACGGAAGTCAGACAAATACTTTTTTTAATTGGATGCTAGTAAACACTCTGTGTGTTTAAGGTTGGATATGTAGCAATTGTTGGCTTAGATAATTTACAGGACTTCTATTTTCAGTAATTTAATACCATTTTGCAGTTCGGTATGACTGCACTTCAAATCTGCACAGCCTTATTTTATGGAGAGCATAACTTCTTCCATCCACTTTTGTAACGTTTCATCCTGGACAGCATAAAAAAACCCACCACAATGGGTGAAAGTCCTAAAGACAATTAATTTTAAGGGTTATGTCTAAATAGAAAACAATTGTATGGGGACGAGGACAACAACTTCCTTAATCTTTTCAACTCCACAGTCTTAAAGTCCTACAAAATAAGCTGTACATCCACAAACAGAAATCTGATCAGTTCTGTGTTTGTGGTCTTTATCACAAAGGTCAAGAAGAGTCAAATCTTTTATAGTGAAAATATATATGAAGTCAGCTTGAAACCATCTAAAGCTTATGCAAGTCAACAAACTAATCTCCAATAATAAAAGATCAAAATCATTCTGAGCATTAAATGGGGAATATTTCAAAGAAAGAGCACTTGCCAATAAGGATTGATGTACTGTACAAACAAACTAGAAAGTTCTTACAGTATTACAAGCATATTAAGACAGTAGGAGCTTTTATAGTTTGATATATATGCCAAAATTACCATTGCAGCTGTACTAATTTTTTTACTTATGATTGAAGATAATGCTACGAAGAACTGATCAGATTCCCTTGAACGAGAATTCTTCTGGAGTGAAGATCATGGAACCAGATACTCCCAAAAGGACAAGTCATAATCTCCCATGTTTGAACAAACAGTTTACTGTCTCATTTACTGCAGACTTATGATGAACATACCTTCCTACAGCCCTCTGTCTGAATTCCTTTTCCTTCTGGAGTTCTTCATTTATTTTCTGAATTCTCACTTCCCAAAGCGTCTTTACTGCAGTGAACGTACCAGTGCAAAGTGCAGTTTCAGTCATGGTTCTTACACATTCCAGTTCAGTTGTAGGTATCTGGTTTTGAGTGTCAGACTCATTGTCATCATTACAATCTCACATATGAGCCACATGTGCTGGAAGGAGATACGAATACAAAGTAAATACCCTGCCTATTTTGTTAACCACAACTAGTGTGAAGAGCTGATGGGATTCTCAGAAACTGAATGTTCTAATTCCCAGCATCTCTTCTTGTAATACAAAAACAAAGGGACAGTTAATTAAGTTGAAATGCAGTTAGCCTGTGGAAATCACTGCCACTAGAGAGCACTGAATCCAAGGCCTTAATAAGATTTGAGAATAGGACAAAATGATAAAAATGATGAGAATATCAACAGTAATATAAAAAGTATAAGGTATTTAAACCCCTACATTTAGGGGCATAAGTTTTAGGCATGCTGTTTGCCTAAGATTAGGAAAACACATCCTCTCTGAGTGACTTAATACATAATGCTATAATCTGGAAGAGTTCTCCTCAGCCATTACTGTATTGATTTAACTTTCTATTCTGAAGAAGGGCTGAAATCAAGCAACCCATATCTGATATTAACCCTCCTGAAGTCTAGAGGGCTAGATTGGGGTTGTTTCAAGCTCATGAAGATTTTCAATGGCATGGTAGAACTATGTACAGTAAATACAATTAAAAGCAGTTGATTTAAACATTGCATTTCAGTTTTTTATTATAAAAGCATAATATTGGATGAAGGAAGGGAAACAAGAGGAAGAAAGACATCACTGTCTCAAACATGTTCTTGTCTGAAAATCTGAAATGTGTTTCAACCAGGTAGAAAGGCTAGCCACCATTTACATTAGTAGAACTCTTTCACAACAGACAATCTTCTTCCCATGGTTGGTGTAGGGTCATATTTTTAAAACAGTCTCTCTCAGCATGATTTTTCTTTTAACTGGACCTTTAAACATGATAGAAACAAGCCAGCTGTAGCACTAGAATGACTATGTGGTAGTTGGATTTTTCTGTGTTCAAACTGATAAGCATTTCTATTATATCTTTCCTTTCTCTCATTGAGATTAAATTTCCACATCAATAGCCTTTACCAATAACCAGCTATTTGCTTCTTATCAGTGTCCAACTGTGCTGACTACACACATTAGTCAAGTGTTTCTACAAAAAGAACAGAAACAAAATTATCGTTAGACTTCAGGGCAAACAACCCATCGAAATAAATCAGCCTACTTATAGTTCTGAGCTACTATTTAAGGCTGTTTGCAGTTGGCGAAGACAACACTCTAGCAGTTTAGCATTCAGTTCCCATTTCTAATACTAAAAGCTTTTGGAGAAAACTGGCTTTTCTATATGCCTGTACAACACCTGACGCAATGGAACATCAGGCCCTGAATGGAGTTTCTACTACTGCTGCTGAAAATATTTGAACCATAAAATCAATAAATCTTTCTTTTTTGATGAAAATCTAGATCCTCAAATATACAACCATCCTGGGGTGGGGAGTCAAAACTCCCAGAGTTTTAGAATCATGAAATACCCGAGGCCCTGACTGCAAACCTTTGTTCTCAAGCAAATATAACTACATAACAATAGGACTATTGCAAAAGCTGAAACCAGAACCGTTTGTCCCTACCCTTTCTGGAAGATAATACAATACCCGAGTGATCATGAACATTAGAAATTCAAAAGCATATTCCCAATTTTAGTTGCCAAACAGCTGCAAACTTACTTCTGGATAACCAGATTTCCCATTAACCTTAAATGCTTCCTTAGGTCTGCAGGTTAAAAACTTACCTAAATCACTTGATGCAGTCACAGATTTTTCCATGACTCACTGATTTCCATGCAAGAGCAAGGGTAAGTTATAAATCTTGGCTATATTGGCTAAATGGCTAACACCATTTAACTCTCACACAGACTCCAGCAAATTGAAATGTAATGCCAGCCTAGTTCTAATTTTAACCTATGCTGAGAATAGCAAGTATCACATGGGACTAGTTTGCAAAGCCCTGGAGCATTTAGCATTTTGAATGTCTTTCTAGTTTTCAGAATGTGAGCATGACCCTATAAATTGTTTATGGAATAAACAATCATCCGAATTTAGGAACAAAAAGAACTATTTAATGTTTGGTAACAAATCTAAACACACTAAATCTGACAACTGTTTGCTCTGCACTTGCAATGTTTTGCTGAAAATAACAGTACAAACAAACCAACTTAACAGTAAAGTGCTTGACTAATGAAAAAAAACATGATAAAGTAATTTAGAGGTCACATACACTAGTATACCTCTCCTAATCAGGCAGTGCTGGATTAAAAAAACCCACTTTATTCACTACTTCTGCTGTAGAATAATGAAGAATCTTCGCACAGATAATATACATAAAGGGTCCATACAGTTCTCCATACAGAAAACTAAATTTTGGAGGGTTTCCTCTGAACTGCTCCATCGCTGTGAGCATGGATTAGAATGGGCTGGGAGTTTCATCCTCAGAAAGACAGCTGGCTTAAAAGTAGTGTAAATCACAGAAAACTTCTCGGGGGCAGATATATGCTCTCAAGGCAGTGGTTTAGACTTGAGTCACCCCTAGATAGGTTCAAGGCACCCCTAGTTGTCACTCTTTTTTGACTACAGAAAAATAATAGAGTAATTCTCCTGGTGTGTGAAACTCAGAAAGACCATAACAGGTCAGAAGGTTTTTAACACTGTGGCTTCCTATATGAAAATAATAGGTTTATCGTATCAATCAAATAACAGTGCTAATGTTGTGCAGCACCCCACAGTAACCTTAAGAGGAGCTCAAGGCACTCCAGAGTGCCATGGCACCCTGGTAGAGAAACACTGCCTTAAGGGGCCCAGTGCTTTAACTCATTCCCAGACAATCACTTGCTTTTCCAGGACTCTTGTTGTCTTCTATCTTTATTGACCGTTTGCTAAGCTGTGTTAGTCTGAACAGAGTCAGAAGGCAAGAGTGGCACCATAGACTAACTCATCAGAAAGGCCTACACTTACATAGGCAACAACCTATTTCATCAGATGCTATTAATGACATCCATTCACAGCAAGGGTGACTGGTGTCTCCTGAGACTGGGAGGGGCAGTTTGTTGGCAGTGGTGGCAGTGGGGTGGCAAATGGCAACCACCCGCAGAAGCCTGCAGTGGCAGCAGGGGAGTGGGATGGCAAGCAGTGACCGTCCACAGAAACCAGCGACAGCAGGGTGGCGAGCAGCAACCACCTGCAGAAGCCAGCCATGACCACCAACCTCAGGTGCCTATGATTCACAGTATCTGATGAAGTAGGCTGTCATCTACAAAAGCTCATGCCTTTCTGAAAAAGTTAGTATCTAAGGTACTACCCTGCTCTGCCTTCTGCTGTAGTATTTTGGATCTTACAGAGGGGAGGAAAAGCCAGGTTAAGAGCAAACAGATGTTATCTTATTTCACAATCCAAGGGGGAATAAAGGGTTCATAAATTTCATAGACATTAGGGCTGGAAGGGACCTCGAAAGATCATCAAGTCCAGCCCCCCGCCCAAAGGGCAGGAAGTCAGCTGGGGTCATAAGATCCCAGTAAGATAAGCATCCAATTTACTCTTGAAGGTGTTCAATGTAGGTGCTTGAACCACCTCCGATGGTAGGCTATTCCAGACCTTGGGGGCTCGGACAGTAAAGAAACTCTTCCTTGTGTCCAGCCTGGAACGGTCTTGCAGTAGTTTATAACCGTTTGACCTCGTCATCCTTTGGGACGCTCTGGTGAACAAACACTCCCCCAGATACCGGTGGTCACCCCGATAAACTTATAGGTGGCCATCAGATCACCCCTGAGCCTGTTCTAATTGTGGGGCCCAAACCTGGACGCGGTCCTCCAGCTGCAGCCTCACCAAGGCCAAGTACAAGGGGAGAATGATGTCCCAGGATTTGTTTGAGAAGCATCTATGGATGCAAGCCAACGTTCTGGTTGCTTTACTAGCTGCAGCATTGCATTGCAGGCTCATGTTCATCTCATGGTCAATGATGAACCCCAAGTCTCTTTCTTCCATAGTACTAGCCAGCGTAGCACTGCCAAGCCTATAAGGATGCTGCAGGTTTTTCCTCCCAAGGTGGAGAACCTTGCATTTTTCAGTGTTAAACACCATCAGGTTCTTGTCTGCCCATTTGCTGAGCCTGTCCAGGTCAGCCTGGATTACCCTCCTGTCTTCAGGTGTGGATGCTTTGCCCCAAAGTTTGGCGTCATCAGTGAACTTGGCCAGTCCGCTTCTGACTCCAATGTCCACATCATTAATGAAGGTGTTGAACAAAATAGGCCCAAGGACAGAGCCTTGGGGGACCACACTGGTCACAGGGCACCACGGCGATTGACTTCCATCAATTACCACCCTCTGGGTCTGACCATGGAGCCAGTTTCCCAGCCAGCAGATCGTGGTGGACCCAAGACCACAGTTGGCCAGTTTCACCAAGAGGTTATCATGGGATACCAGATCAAAGGCTTTTTTGAAGTCAAGATATATGACATCAATTTCTTCTCCCTTGTCCAGGTGATAGGTCACCTGGTCATAACAGGAAATGAGATTGTCAAGCAAGACCTACCTGCAACAAACCCGTGCTGGCTATCCCTCAGGTTGTGATGTCCTAGAGAGTGAACCCAATGACAAAGACTTAACACCTCCAAATAAAGACTTCTTCAGGATCAGGGGATAGAGGGGCATGCAGAAATGTGGTTTTCTTCCCTTTCAGGCTTCCATCCAGGTAGCTCTTCTCTCTGTAAGAGCTTTAGAGGAGATCACGGAGGACAATGCTGTTTGGACATTATCCAAATCCTGATACTGTCAATAGTGACTTGAAGAGAAAGAAGTAAATAGAGTTATAACAGCTTTAGCTTTTTTATTCCTGCTTTCCTCTCAAGAGAAGCAGCAGAACATGGTCCCCACACAGATCCTTCAAGATCTGAGCACAGCTTGGACTGGGTTCCTGTCACTGCCCCAGCACAGCTTATGTTTTGCATCAGTCATTTGATAAAATACATAAACAGTGTTGGGAGCAGGGACTGGAACCCAGGACTTCCTCTTCTAGGTGAGTGTCTCCTTCACTGTCCTACAGTCAGGCTTCCCTTTGCTCGTTACCTCTGGCCCCATGAATCTTGGAGTCCTTTCTATGTAGTGGCCCTATTTCAACAGTAGGCCTAGAGAGGTCCTATCCCAGCCTTCCCTATACCCTGGTTGTTAGGGCATTCTTATAGAAGTGAGATGTGCTTCTGAACCCTGTTGGGCTCAGGAGGGCACTTAACCTAGGAGACATACATTATCTCAGCACTATACTTGCTATATTATATAAATAAAAGGTGGGCACCGGCACCACCACTACCAGCTGTGTTTCAAAAGCACGGAAGTTATCTGTACCCAGAAGAATGAAGCAGACAAGTAAGACCAGGAAGCAGTTTTGGACTATGAATCCCAGCATCACATGGGATTGTAACTCAAAGTTGTAGATAGATGCCTAAGTGTAGGAAAGAGGTGGGATTTCAGTTATACTCTTCAACATTTTCTGTTAGCCGAGTCACAGCAAGCTGGTGTTGTGAATCCCATTCACTGTGTAGGGA
>NW_005841832.1:4982749-5000528 GCF_000455745.1 Alligator sinensis | reverse complement strand
AGTTTATTAATTCCAAGCCTGGAACTGGGTCCCTAAAAGTTAGGAATGGCAGTACTCAATCCCACCATATCCACCCTCCTTTAGAAGGTAGGGTTGGAGGCATGCACAGCAGTAATCACAGACTACTGTTTGGAGCAGAAGCCACAAATGTGTTTCCTTCTTACTGAGACTGCTCATAAGAGCCCATGTCCAGTAAATCATAATCTCATCTGATGGCAATGATTTTTCAGTCATTACCAACAAAGGATACACTAGAATTGGACACATCCATCACCTACCCTTTAAACCCCCAAAGTTCTTCCAACATCATTTCATAGGGATACTGTGTTCAGTTTTCTATCTTGAAGCTTTTTCCTCAATCTGTACAAGTCAGTAAAAACATCTCTTTAATGCTTAATTTCCTTCCTTCTTCAGAAAGCTACTTGCATAATTACAGCTGAATGCAAAAATACTGAATTTTCCTTTAAGGATGTGACAGACAAAACTAGAAATCCACCTCCTTCCTGCTGGCTGGGTAGTTTCATCTCTCTAAAGTATTTCTGAGGCACTAGCACCTTATATCATACCTTCAGTCCCTTCAATTTAGTTCTTATCCAAGGTCATAAGGTTCACACATGCATTATTTGGATTGCAGCCCTTCCAGCAACAATGTATTTATAGGAGAGTAGCCTTTCAGCTGTGTCCTTTTGATAGAGAATCTCACATGGGAAACAAAACTGTTTCACCTGTTCAGGACTGTCTGCATGACAAATCTCAAATAAAAGAAAAAAATATTACAACCAAATATTTGTGGTTTTAGACAAATTTTATTAAGAACAGAAAAATCAGAATAGATAATAAGCATATTTTGTCTTAAAATCTGTAAAAGCTAACCTACATAAAATGAGTAGTAGTTTACAATTCTTGAATTTATATCCTTTCTTCACCACTTAATTTCGCTCTGATGACTCTTGGCAATCAGACACCAGAGCAGAAGCATAACAATGCAGTGGGGTACCCAGGGCAGCCGCAATACATGGGTGCATTGGTAACTTCTGATGCCACTGTGCCACCAGCAAAATTGTGAGGTTGTGGCAGCAGTGGTTTTTTTTCATTCTCCCTTCCACTCCCCATCCTCATCATCCTGTCCTAATTATGCTAGTACACCAGAGATTCTGCCTCTGGTTTCATGCATCTTGCACCATACTCCCTTGCTTCTTAGGATCCCTTGCTTACAGGTAACTTTGGTCTACCAATTTGGGACCTCAGCTGCAAGGATATTTAGCCACTATTTATCCTCCAGAAAAGAGATGAATCTCTTATAAAATCTCCATTTTTGTCCCTCAAATTAATACTGTTGTTTGCATGACTTTTTCCTGCATTATTCTGGCAACTTCAAATTCTCTGAAAAGTCTGTATGCAGAACAGTTGCCTTTGTATCTCATTTCCCAATAAGTGCTTCCCATCTTCAACAGCCTTTTTGTTTGCTCTCTGTTCTGGAAATGAACCTTATCTGCTGTATTATTTATATCTGAATTTAGAGATGATTAACTTAAGCCAGAGTGTTCTATTAACATTAATTCTGCTTCCGTATCACATCAGTCTCTCACACCATGGTACCTAACCACAAACAGTTACTGGCAAAGTAATGACAGCCTTTTAGTGTGCACTTGTCACATTGTTTATGATTACCATAACCTAACAACTAGTAGGATACTTAATCATCACAGCCTTTCATAGGCAGTGGCTTCTCAAAAGAAAAATTTCTAGTAAGAGGAGTATTTAAGCAACTGTAAATACTTTCAACCCATAGGAGTGTGCTATAAAAAGAAAAAAAAAGAAAAAAAAGTTCTAAAGAGAGCAGTTGGATGCCAGTAAATATTTTCAGACTATGCACTAAGCCAATCATTAAGGATGTTGACAAGTCCCTTGCCACTGGATATAGAGTACCTGAGCTAAGAACCCCCCAAGTACAAGACAGTTAAAGAAAGATGAAGAGAGGAAAAGCTAGCACCATTAAAAAAAGTTTATTGGACATCTAAATGGGAGCATAAAGGCATTTTATTTGCACATTCATTTTTGCATAATTTCATTTAGGAACTTGGTGACACTCCTTTCACTTTGTTAAAATAAACTCATATCTACCCAGGAATAATTGTAACTATTTCCTTTCTATGCAGTTTAAAAGTACTGCAGATGTATAGAAAATTGTCAGTTGATAATGTCAGTTCAGCACAAGTCAGCACATAGAATCAGAGTTGACATTCATAACTTCCCACCACCATATTTAAAAGGCACACCAAGACCTATTCAGTTTGACAGTCTGATGTAGAGTAACTTGCAGCACTACTCAATTAGATTAAAAAGTATGTAACAGGTTACTGATAGATTGACATAGGTGTTTGAAACCTTTCAACCATGTAACATAATCACATAGTATGAGAAGTAGCAAAGGACATGTGCTAGCATTGCTAGGCTCTGATAATGTTCATTTCAATCCCCAAAGTTTAAAGACACATTATGTCATTAGTTTTCTTTATTTAAGATCTAGCAGCATGGAAGCAGGGTTCTCCAAATAGGATTTCCATAAATTAGAAAAACGGGCCATTGTAGCTCCATCAATAATACGATGATCAGCCGACCAGCTCACGTTCATTATCTGTGCTTTAAATACTTCACCTTTCCCATTAAATCGAGGCAGGGCCTAGAAATTAAGACATGGAAGAAAAATGGAAACTAAAGATAAACTATATAAGTGTATGAATGTTGGCATTTGTTAAAGCAGACATGACAGAATTTCCATTAATAGAACACAGTTTCCCACAACCGTTTGTGTAGAGGGTATCAAACACATGGGCCACCTGCCACGCCACATATCATTCTGGACATATTTCACTGAGAAATCCCTCCTTGACTCAAAAATATCCTTAGAAAGCTCCTCCACGGTTGGTGTTCAAATGACACTTATCTACTAACATTTCCTAAAAGCTTAAGGGGTCACAAGGGAAAACATGAAAAGTATTATTCACTGAGAAAAAGTAGGGTTTATTTGTGCTAATTTGGTTGTCCATGCTAAAGTTTTTAATTATCTAACCATCCAAAGCTCCAAAATCTTTTAAATTCCTAATTCACTAAACAAACCTTAAAAAATCAGAAGGATTTTATTTCAAGTTTTCTCCTGGGTTGAAACCCTGCAATTCTTGTTTCTGCACAAGGGTAACATGGTTCCATAACAACACCTCTCTCCACACACGCATACTTTTTTCTGATTACTGTAAGCCAAGAGATTAATAAATATAGACATATTGATAAAAATCAGAGAAAAGTGGAGCCAGAAGAGAACTTGGAAGATCACCTAGTCCAGTAGAGATCAAACTTTTTGGCAGGCATGGCACAAATTAGCCATTCACTCTCCCTGAATGCCACTCCAATTGCCTTCTGCTGCCTGACTGGCTGCTCTTTCTGCTCCCTTCCCTGTGCCACTGCCCAATTTGCTGTTCTATTTCTGCTTCCTGCCCTGTGCTCCCTGCCTGATCTGCTGCTTTGCTTTCTGCCTTGTGCTGGCTGTCCCCTCCCCAGTCTGCCATGTGTCACACACAGGCTGCCTGTGCCACTTGTGGCACACGTGCTGCAGGTTGACCACCCCCATTTAGTCCAACCCCCTGCTTGAGGTAGGATCATCCCTATCTAAACCATTCCATAAAAGTGCTTGTCTAACCCATTCCTAAAACTATACAATCAACCCTGTCTCACAACAGAGGCTTATTGTCCCCAAACACCAAAAGTACCCTCACTTGCCGCAAGTAAAGCAGGGGATGAGGGCTGTCAGTGTCCTACCACTGCAGGGATTGTTAAAATACTGAGGCAAATATTACATGCTTCTGAAAAACAAACGTGGGCCACTGAGAAAAAGATTTTTATTTACATGTTTTATGTCTGTGTTCAACCTATTCAGTCTAAAAAACAAAAAACACTGTAATATTTCAATAACAAAGTTTACAGATTGCTTCTTTGTATCTTACAAAAAAATATTATTTTGACTGAAAGCATTTAAGTCAAATAGAAAATTTTCAGTAAACAGGGTCTTACTTTACTCCCATCAAACAGTCTATATTCTTGGTTTTAAATCAATATACAGTAAAATCTCTGCTATCCAGTACATCACCTTGCACTGCTGTTGCTTCGTGTGCAGCGGCCACCATCACCCCTCTCACTCCTGGCTCTGCCAACTGGACGCGGTAGGGGGTGCACCGGGGAAAGCTTGCATCCACCACCCCGCACTGCTGCCGCTCTGTGTGCGGCTGCTGCCATCCCTCCTCCCGCACCTCTACTCCATATTATCTGAAAACCCTGCCTGGTTATTTCTGATAACTGGAGTTTTTACATAACCGGAAATCCCCTTACCCTGGGGATCCCGGATAACAGAAATTTTACTGTACCTGTATCTTCCCAAGAGCTCCAATAGCGACTTCAGGAGGTAGTATCACTGGTTTGGCATAAGTACCGCCAATCTAGAAAAGAAAGTCAGGAAAATGAGTTACAGAATAATTCTAAACTGTTCATCTCAAGTAGCAGTATGTTTCTTGCACACTGTCATATGCATGTTACAGATAAAAAATACAATTGTCTGAAAAAATAAGTAATAGGTATTAGGTATATATTGTAAGGAAAAAAAATAAATTTAAGAAATAGATTTACATGTAAACATTTGTGCTATTTTTTTTTTTTTTTTTACTTACTGTGCCAATATTTGAGAGAGTGAATGTTCCCCCAGTGAGGTCATTTGTTCCCAGTTGGCCTGAAGAACCCAAGGACTGTAGGCGATTTAATTCAGAGGCAATCTCAAACACACTACGGACCTGCACACTTTTCACATTAGGAACAATCAAGCCTTGTTCTGTGTCCATAGCAATTCCAATATTGTGAGAAGCCTACAATAGACAAAGCTATGGTCAGTTTTTACTCATCATAAATTATATGTAAATTAAAGGCAAAGATAAAATATTAGTAAGTTTTAGTTTATGCAAAACAAAATCCTAATATAATGTTCTTAGTATTTTTTATCAGGGAAATTTCTTCCGAATGCGAAGCTATACTTTTTAAGAAAATCTCTCTCAAATATTCACCTTCCAGTCCTGGAATAGTAAAGGCAAACTCCAAGCTAATTTTGGAGAGCCTACATTTAGGAAATATAAGTTCCTATGTCCAGAATAGATTGACTGCAGGGGGTGAGACTGATTTAACTCATGCTATTTTGCTAATTAATCTGTGTACACATAATAAAAAAAATAACAATTGGGACCCCTGTTGGTAATCTCAACAGCAAGACCAAGACTTGAAAGGAAAGAGAGACTAATAAATCCTTTAGTCTTCCAGAAAAGTGATACATGAAAAGTTAATCAGTAAGATGTTGGAAAGACAATACAAAGAATTTTCTATTGCTGCTACCTAAACAGTATCATTTATGTAAGCACAAGAGGTTAACACACCTTGTGCATCAACCCACAGGTTTTATAAGAACTACAATAAATTCATGCACAACTGAATAAAGAAAACGTTTTCTACAGAAGAACCCAAATGATAAATTGTATTTTCTGTTTTAAATATTACACTTCCCACCTTTCTTAATACCAGCAAATCCAACTTGTCTTGATCTTTTATAGAAAGGTGTTAAATCAGGATTAACAGCTAGAAGAGTTGAACTATTGCCATCATAACAAAACACTTCTCCTCCTTAGTTTTGAGGGAGCGGGTTTTTCACTTGGAATGCCTGGTCTACTGTCGGAGAGAAGAGAAAGAGACCAGTGTGTCAATATGCTAGCAATAGCATGTCTTTGCTGCTGCTATATAAATAGCATAAATTAGATCAAATCTCACCCTCTGCATTCAATCCATTCTGACATTAGACAGGGATCCTAATGTACAAATAATTTCCCAACATTGCAGAGAAATGTTACTATGGGCTCTGATTTTTACCTAACAATTGGATGGTTTCAGTAACATCTATTTTTTTTGGCACAGAAGAATCTCCATAATATTTCACAAACCTTGTACGTGATATTTTGACAGTTTTCATCCACAGAAGTGTTAAGAACAGGATAATGCAATAAGGCCAGAGAAGCTGCCTGTTAAACATAAAAGAAACAAATTTACTCTAAGCTAATATATTCATAATATTCTAATGCCTTACTCAGGGATGAAAAGAAGAGGCAGCATGAGCATACCTCAGAAACAGATTATAATTTTCAGAATGCAAATCATGTTTGCCTACAGCAGGGGTTGGCAACCAATGGCCCACAAAACCATTGGATCCAGCTCATGGACATGAGGCTCCACTGGCATTTTGCAAGTGGAAGACTTGTGGGTGCTCTTCCCATGCCATAGTGGGGACAAGCAGGGTGGCCAGGTCCTAGTCCTCACCTCCCTCTCATCCAGGGTAGGTCATTCCTACCTGCAGCTGGAAAAGGTTGCCTACTTCAGTCTAGGATATTGCCATTTCTATTTTTGAAAACTATGAAGAGCTAAACAAGTACCTAGATGAGTAATATTTAGGTAGTAGCTATGCTGTTGCAGTACATAGTGTGTTGCTAAATTCTAATGGTAAGAAGGATAAAAGAAAAGCAATTTATGAAAAGTAAAGATGAAACTGAATTAAAAAAAATAAAGAAGTTGGATTTCCCCTCCAAACTACTATGTTCTTAGCATCTACTCTAGCTGTATATAGTAACATAGTCTCCTAAACCCAATATTTTCTTCTTAAGCACCGCTTACCAATTAATTCAACTTCAAGCTTTCCTGCTGCTAGTTATGTAGCAAACCTAAATGCAGGTTGAACAGATATTTGAAAACTAAAAATCAAGCTCTTTTTCCCTGTGTACTGTAAATGTAATCACATTAGAGGATTTCAGCTTTTGATAAGTTTAAGTGATAAGGCAACTCCTCATGTCAAGGCCCAAGTCAGATTTCCCAAAGCTAAACAGTGATTCAGGGGCAGCATAACCCTTCAGGCCATACATTGACAGAATAATCCTCTCAAGGAATACTTCATATTCTAGGAAGAGGTTGTGGCAGGAGGGAATGACTCTTCTGTTAGCTCTCAGCATAAAACTGTTCTAACGGTTCCTTTACAGTAAGCCATGTCTTCAGCCCTGCCAGCCTTCTGGTGAACACTGCAATAATGGCAGCTGGTAGGAAATGTTGCCAAGGTAATATGAGTGAAAACAGTTGGCCTGTAAATAACAAAAGCTTTTTGCTATTTACCTGAAGGAACAATATCTGTTATTAGAAAAAGTAAAATATAAAAATACAATAAAAATACCAGAAAAATAAAATAAAAACAGTACTGTATCATGTTTGAAATATAAGATGAAGATGCAGACACATTGTAATAAGACTGATGAAGACGTTGAAATAATTTCTGTGGCTTGATTCTGGCTATTCTACTAGTGTAATATGACACAAGAAATACAGACCCAAACTGACTGATAATTCACCTTCTCTACACCCCTCCCCAACATTATTTAAAAAATCTTCTCATCCAGAAAATATAAGCCTTAACAATGCTAGTTATTTAACAGTGCATTGTCAAAAGGCCCAACTAACAAGAAAAAAGTTGTCCTCCACATTAAAATTGTATGCTGCAATGTCCAAGACACATCTGAGCCAGATGCATGCTGAAAGGATACAATAGTACTTGGATCAGAAGATTTTGTGGCGTCCATATTACTACTTCATACAATGAGTTGCAATGCGGTATTCCTCACCTTTAAGAAGAAAGGCATAAAGGAGAGTTTAACTCCACGAGCTTGTGCTAGAGGTTTCAACTCTTCTCTCAACTGCACAAGCTGATTCAACTCAATCTCATCACAATAACCAAAGTGAGGAATCTTCAAAGCAGCACTCATGGTCTTCACCATCGCCTTGTGAAATCCTGAAAAATATTTATTAGGTGCTTTTATTAATGAAAGACAGCTTTCAGAAGCTAACTGCAAAGCTTCTAATGTTTGGTTTTGTTTTATAAAAACAGCACATCTTTAAAAACAAGTGGGATAAATAGTAAATACCTCTTTAGGATTACTTATTTTTCAACAACAAGGAAATAAAATTTTAAAATAGCTTTATGCCAAAGATCACTATGACAATGCTGATACTACAGAGTCAAAGGAATCATAGAATCAAAGAAAATTAGGGCTGGAAGGGACCTCAAAAAGTCATCTAGTCCAACCTCCTATTCAAAACAGGATCTTTCCCAACTATACCTTCCTAGCCAAGGCTTTGCCTAGCCAAGTCTTAAAAACCTCTAAGAATGAAGATTCCACAACCTCTGTGGGTAACCTGTTCCAGTGCTTTACTACCCTCCTGGTGAGAAAGTTATTCCTAATATCTAACCTCAACTTCCCTTGCTGCAACTTGAAACAATTGGTCCTTGTTCTGTTATCTGCCAGCACTGAGAACAGTGTAGCTCGGGGTAGGCAAAATATGGTCCACCAACTGGCCGGATCCAGCTCGTGGCTGCCCCCGCAGTCCTCCACATGGGACTGAGCCCCAGCTGCTCCTGCCAGGGCAGCCCGCACTGCACTCCCGCCAGCTCTAGCCCCAGCCAGCATGCAGCTTCTGGTGGAGCTGCTCCCAGTAAAGTTGTAGTCGGCCAAGTGCTCCCTTGCTCCCCTCACCTCCAGCAGAACTGAAGCTCTCCCCTCCCCGCCCCATTAGAAGCTGTATGCTGGATGGGGCCGGGGCCAGGGCTGAAGTTGGGCAGGGCTCATCTACTTTCCGTGCCTCCAGCTGCAGCTGCTGCTCCTGCTGTGCCATGCAGCTCTGGGCAGGCAGGCAGGAAGTTCAGCCAGGCAGCTCATGCCCAGCACATGGAGCTCTGGCTCCAGGCCACTTTCTATCCACTCCACCTACACACAGGTGGCTGTTCATCATGCCAGGTGGCCAGAACAGGTGGAAGGCAACTCAGAGCTAGAGCCAGAGTTCCACACATTGGGCAGAAGCTGCCTGGCTGAAGCTTCCCACCTGCCCAGAGTGAGCCAGGAGCAGCACCAGCTGCAGCTGGAGGCAAGGGAAGTAGAACAGCCCCACCAGCTGCCAACTAGACATCAACCTATTGATTACTCCCATGGAGCCCAACAATCCAGCCAGTTTTCTATCCACCTTACAGTCCATTCATCCAGCCTGTGCTTCCTTAGCTTGCCTGCGAGAATGCTGGGGGAGACCATATCAAAAGATTTGCTAAAATCAAAGGTACACCACATCCACCATCTTCCTGCATCCACAGAGCCAGTCATCTCATCAAAGAAGGCAATCAGGTTGGTCAGAAATGACTTGCCCTTGGTGAATCCATGCTGACTGTTCCTAATCACTGTCTTCCCCTCCTCCAAGTGCACTGGTAAACTTATTCACTGATCTTGTCATTTAATTACATAATAGTTTCTATACAAATAGTAGTCACAGTACTGTTTTAAGAATTCCAAACTACTCATTTCATAAAGGGTTTCAAAGAAAGAGGTCTGTACTGCATAGTAATATAATATGACATGGGGCAACAGCTCAAAGCCAGTAATCAGGAACAGGGCAAAACTACACACACACACATACAGAACACTGGCAGCTATGAATGTAATAGATAACATTATTTATGTTTTCACTGTTGCCAGCTGAATCAATTATCAGTGCTATACCAAGATTACATTTATGCTTTTACCTGTTATGGGCTCAGTTTTATCTTTTCCTGTAAACACAGTGGGTTTTGAAATAGGTACAGGAATTCTGTGCGCTTTATCCTTTGGAGCAGCTGGTGCAGTCTCTAATTTTGGTAATGGTGGGATAATCTCAGATTTTGGCGATGGAGGTAAAATAGCTCCTGTCTGCTTGGCCAAATAATTGAGAATGTCTTCTTTAAGGATTCGGTTATCTTTCCCTGTTCCAACAACTTCACTCAGTTTAATCTGAAAAGTATAAAACAAGCTATTTAACTTTTGCTATATAGCATGTACACAAAATTCTTCTTATAATATTGATATGAAAGTGTATTATAGGGCATGGAGAAATGAAAATCTGGGGCAGTTTCAAATGGGGAGAGTGAGCTGCTGCTTGGGAATACGTAACAACGGTCACACTAACTGCTATATGTACAGGAGACTGTAGTGATACAGGTAAGCTAAATCACCCCAGCTTTAACCTGTGCATCACTGCAGGCTTGTGAACACTAATAATTAGGGCAGTGGTTCTCAACAGGGGTTATGCAACAACCCAGGGTGCCATGACTGCAGTGGTGTCTAGATAAAACTGTCCATTGTGCAGGGCTGCAGCATTTGCACATACTCCTCCTGCATTCAGGCTCCCCGATAACTCCTCTCATACTGTAGCTTTTCCTGGTCTTCCCCCCTGCCCATGCTCCTCCCAGAAAAAGAGACAAGTGCCATGTGCCCCACATGCCTCTGTTTCTGAGAGACACTGTGCAGGGCTAAACTGTGAAGGGCTGCAGCACAAGTCAGCTCTCCTGCCTGCTTTAGACTGATCAGAGAGCCCAAATGAGGCACAAGTGTATGTGAATGTCAAATATTCCTAGGCTGCACCAAACGTGCAGGGCAGTTTTACTTGGTGGCAGCTACATCCAGTTGAGACCCACAAAGGTAAGTTAAGCATAAGAGTGGTTCTCAGCCACGGTTACTACTAGCAGTGCACTGACAGAGATTTTTTGGGCCAATACCAATGGTCAATTTTAAATGAGCCATATCACCTGATACCGATCCGATCACCAATTATGCAGGTCCAGCTGGTAAGTCTGTTGTGGGGGAAGGGGCGAGGGAAGGGAGAAGAATGAGGCTCCTGTGGTGAGGGAGGGAGTGAGGCTCGGGCAGGACCAGGGGCAGGCGCTGCACAACTAGAGGGGGGCATAGGATGAAGCTGTGAGCAGCTTGGCCAGGGGTTGCGGGGTGGGGAAAGATGGCTCCTGCAGCTACGCACACCCCAGGAGAGCATGGGGGGGCATGTGCCCCTGGATCTGTGCGGGGTCGAGGGTGGGTGCGGTGCCAAGTTCTTCCCGACAGGGGGCTGGGCAGGGCTGTGCTTGGGGTGGGCAGCAGCAGTGCTGGGAGGAGAGCTACGGGGGGGCTGCAGCCACCCCAAAAATCACTGTAGTCCCCCCCCCCACCCCCCCCCCCCAGCCCCCCCCCCGCCTGCCCTGAACGCAGCCCCAGCCCAACCCCCCACCGGGAAGAGCATGGCACTGCCCTGTCCCCAGCCTCCAGTGTCAGCCCACCCTCGCACCATGCACAGATCTGGGGGCACATGCTCCCCATGTCCTCCCAGGGTGTGTGCAGTGGCAGGAGCTGCCCCTTCTCCCCGGCTCCATTCCACACTCCGCCCCGGCTCCGTTCCGCACTCCGCCCCGGCTATGCAGCGCCTACCCCTGCCCCTACCCCAGCCCTATTCCCTCTCTCACTGCGCTCCTGGCCGCCTGTGTGCTGGGCTGCAGCTGCGCGCATACACAGGTCATTTACTGGCCACATCAGCCAGAAAAAGCCAATTGCTGATGCTGTTAATTTTCCTTGTATCAGTACCGATCTGATATGGAACCGATATATTGGTGCACCTCTAGTTATCGCCACAGTCAAGAGTTGTGAATGGGTGCCATGACTCTAAAAAGCTTGAGAACAACTGAATTAGAGTTTAACAGCTTCTGTGTTGTCAAGGTACCTGAGTAACATTCCAGTTTTAATATTTTCCTCCTACTTAAACATCATCTATGCATACTTTATCTAAATGATCTGAAAGACTATATGTGACCAGAATTACACATATTAAAGTTGAATAATGATTTCTTGGTAGTTTTTTCTCATTTGAGAATTATTTATAAATACTTTGCCACTTCATCTATGATGCATGTATTTGAAAAAAATAATTCATCAACATTTTCTCACAATTTTTTTTCTTGACAACTGATCACCATTTTTCAACAATGTTGGACTGTTAGTACCATTCCACTTTTCAGACAGATGTAAATGAAAGTAAAAAGGCCCAGTTCAGTAGGAAACAAACCTACATTATTTTCCATGGCAAGACGGCGAACTGCAGGGGTTGCTAGGGTTTTATGTCCCTTTATTTCTTGATGTGTGTGTTCTTCATGAGATACAGCAGGTGTTTCAACAACATCCTCTTCTGGGGCTACATCTGAAAATCAGACAAAGACTAAATGTATTATGTGGCTCCAAAAATCTTGGCAATAGAGGCTAAACACAGAATGAACCAAAGTCAGGCAAGGAATTTGTTTTACGCATCCTAATTTTAAAAATAATGTAATCTGGATACAATTTAACAGAAATTAAGTTTGGGCAAGACCCCCATGCATCTAAACAAAAATCAGTGTTAGGATCCATAATACTGGAAACTACTTATGTTCCATTTTGTATGCTGACTATTCAAATACCAGTAACACAAGCACAACATAAGAACAAAATTTTAAAAAAGGTGGGGGGGAGGGGAAGGAAACAGAGACAAAACCAAAACCCACATAATTCAGTGGGTCTTTCCATTCTGAGACACTTTAAAAAAAACTCACTGGTTACCGCATGTAATGCAAATCTGACACAATGGGTACTGGTAAGACAACGGAAATGTAAATTTCTCAGCAAGACTAATCCGCTTTGTTTTAAGCAAGTCCATTTGCTGGATACACTAAAGGTACTGACAAAACACGATACCCAAGAAGGCATAGTAAACTCAACATTACAGTTTATATTATATCTAAAATGTATCTGAACAGCCTATAAGTAACTACACATCTTGAAACTTTTTCTACAAGAAAACAAATCACTAATTCAAATCAAGAAATTATGTTACATTTTACATACTATTTTTATAGCAGGCCAATTACTTCAGTAAATTATGGATTTTCTAACCTCTAACTGCCTGTAAGAACCCAGACCTCTCCACTATAAGAAAACAATTAGGAATTACGGAAATGAAATATATATTTAAATATACATTGTTTTTCTTTTGGTAATTGTCCAGCATGAGGGTATTTCACCTAATTTAAATTTAAGTAGTGTAATGAAAAGTTAAAGTAGGATTTTAGGCTCTATCTAATATTACTCAGAAAAGAAAAAATTATGGGAACTAACAATTGTCTGTACTTAGTAATTAAAAGTGCCTCGACACAGCAGAATTCTTAGCACGATGCGAGTACTCGGTGCAAGGGATGCCTCGCTACGGCGGGAAAAGCCTTGGTGCAGTGATCAGCTCCCGCAAAAAACTAGCAGCTGCACTGTTTGGATGCATGCTACCGATTGGCTCATCGTAAATTATTCATACCCGGCAGCTAGCAATTGGCTCACTAGCCATATAAAAGCTTGGGTAGTTTCCGCCCAAGCTGGAGAACTCCGCGTGTACGTTGGGAACAAGTTCCTCGTGTACCTTGGAGCAAAACTGGAGGCCTGATCAACCACCAACCACTCCCCGTCGCCGACCGTCCTGATGTACCCCGCACCCTGCATGCTCGGAAAACATCGGTGTGCCACCCGGTTTCTTTCTTTTGCTTGTAACCTGTAACGGAGCATGCCTACACTGTGTGCATCGACGCAAGTCCCTGTACATCAGTTTGTAAGTAAAGTTCTTTTCAATTCAACCAGTACGCGTTTGTGCCTAATTCCACTCCATCGGTGCGGCCCCAATTCCGGCTATACTCGGCCCCCACAACAATATACAAAGAACTATCCAGTATAAACAGAGATGGTAGAGCTTTGTTTGGACCTTCTGACAGTGCAAGGATTCAGATTCAGATCCTACAATTTTGGGGGAGATATACAGTGAATTCAGAGATATCACAAAAGTCTGTATTGTTCCATGTTTTTGCTGAAATAATTATAAAACTGTTGCAACTGTTTTACTGAAGGCTATTCTTCAATATGCAAGTACAAATTCAATCCATCTTTATTTCTTTTACTTTTTTTTTAAAATAATTGAATATAAATAAAAGCCTTAGTCCCTTTCAAAGACCTGGACAGAGAGCAACAAGAAAATCATTCCTTTTGCTTGATCCAAAAAGGCTCTGTCTTTTTTTCCCAAAAACAGTATTAGTCATTGTCTGACACGGTTATTTATAAGCAGAGGACAAACAGTGCATATTCCTATTAAAATTGTTTTGTTGCATTAAAAAAGGAACAAAAATAACTCTCTGTGAAAGTTTATATGCAGAGTCTTATGTGATATTGTTATACACAACTCTCCAAAGCTCACAAGTCCTGGAAAGTGTCATATGCAAGACATAAAAAGGCAAAAACAGCTAGAATGAAATTCCCATCTCCACCCAAATCAGTAATAAAACTCCCACTGACTTCAATGTTGCTATGTTTCACCTCTAATCTTTAACGCAGAATTAGGGCTACTTTTCTATATTGGGTCCAGCAACCTTTATATGCCAAGGGCAGGAACAATCCAGCTCCAGTTTGGCAGAGGCTGGGTGATTCTGATAGTGCATCAGTAGCGAGGGGCGTTTAACCTGCATCCACGCTGGAGCCAGGCAGCTGGGAGTGGCACCTGTGCCACTGCCACATACAGAAATTAAATCTAACCAGCTTGCCCAATAATTCGTTTTCTGAAATTGTGATATTAAGACTGAAATCTACCAACAATCCGGGTGGCTTTATAACAACAAAAATAAATTATTAAAGGAATAAAACTGTTTACAATACCTTTTAAGACATCAGTTTCTATGTCCACTAATGGTTTTCCAACATAAGCAATTTCATCTAGATTATAATAGAGTTTTCTAATAATTCCATCATAACGACTGGTGATAGTAACTGAAGCTTTGTCACTTTGTACTTCACAGATGCTATCAAACTGAGATACGCTATCACCTTCTTTTACATACCTAAGGGAAAACAAACAGACTTTCATAGAACATGATAAGCGTAAAAATCATATTGGCTTTGTTTGTTTTTGATAAATGTAATTATGCATGCCAGTATAGTGCTATAGTGCTCAACCTATCCAATTCTCTAAGCCAGATGAGCGGTGCACAGCTGGTCCAGAGGCCAGATCCCATGCAGGGGACAATCCATGGGCAAGATCCAGCTCAGGGTCAGTTCACGCATCTGGCATACCAACAGCAGAGGCCCATATCCAGCCCTGCACGCTGGATCCAGCCCTGCATGTATATTATGTAGCATGTGGGACTCCCAAGGGGTCCACAAATTTGATGGCAGTGGGGTCGCCACTGTTTCCCTGCTGCTAAATTTCTGGACCCCTGGGGAGCCCTGCAGACCAGATCACACTGCTCCACAGGCTGGATCCAGCCCACAGACTGTAGGTTGAGCTCTACTGGTATAGTGTATTTACATACTTCTAAGTATCTTTACACAGTATACAACAAATATGTTTAATAGTAGGAAAAGCCTATTTGAAACTCTCAACACACATATAGATATAGAAGCTCTGCAACTGAAGAGGCTACTGCTAACATATTTTCTTGAAAATAATCTATTCCTGAATATAACACGCACAAAGTTTTTTTAAAAAGCATCATGAAAATGAAAAGATCTTAATTTGGGTAAGTCACTGAGTAAATAAGGAAAATCTGTCTACTGCGAATTGTTCCTACTGTAACCCAAGCGTAGATAAATAATGATACCGCCCCACAAAGAATAGAATGCTATGAGACAGAACAGAATATTAAGAAGCTTTATGAAGCTTTTGTTGTACATGGCATAGAGTTTCAAAATGTGGTAAATCAAATTTCTAAGAAACCTGCACTGGTAGGCCAAAAAGTTATTCACTTGATGATAAGGATCCTGGTTTTCTCTATTTAAAAATGGCAAATTCTCTGATAAACCCTCCCCCGCAATAACTTCTCTGGTTAAAAACACCAAAATCTACATTCTTCCATGATTAAAATGAAACACCACTATATATGACGAGGTGACTGGCTCTGTGGATGCGGGGACACAGGTGGATATGGTGAACCTTGATTTTAGCAAGGCTTTTGATACAGTCTCCCACAACATTCTCAGAGGATGCTAAGGAAGTATGAGCTGGATGAATGAACTGTAAGATAGATAGAAAACTGGCTGGAGCATCGGGCTCAGACAGTAGTAGCCAATGGCTTGATGTCCAGTTGGCAGCCTGTATCAAGTGGGGTGTCCCAGGGGTCGGGGTCCTGGGGACAGTTTTGTTCAATGTCTTCATTAATGACCTGGAAGATGGCATAGAGTGCACCCTCAGCAAGTCTGCAGATGATACCAAGCTGGAGGGAGTAGTAGATATGCTGCAGGGTAGGACTAGGATTCAGAGCGATCTAGACAAATTGAAGAACTGGGCCAAAAGGAATCTCATGAGGTTCAAGAAGGACAAGTATAAAGTCCTGCGCTTAGGATGAAACAATCCCATGTACCAGTACAGGCTGGGGGCTGACTGGCTGGGCAGCAGCTCTGTAGAAAAGGACCTGGGAGTTACAGTAGACAATAAGCTGAATATGAGCCAGCAGTTTGCCCTTGTTGCCAAGAAGACTAATGGCATACTGGGCTGCACTGGTAGATGTGTTGCCAGTAGGTCAAGGGAAGTGATTATTCCCCTCTAGTCAGCACTGGTGAGGCCATATCTGGAGTACTGTGTTCAGGTTTGAGCCCCCCACTACAGAAAGGCTGTGGACAAATTGGAGAGAATCCAGCAGAGGGCGACAAAAATGGTGAGGGGGCTGCAGGATATAACTTATGAGGTTAAGACTAGGGGGAACTGGGCTTATTTAGTTTAGAGAAGAGGAGACTGACAGGAGACTTAATAGCAATCTTCAACTACCTGAAGGGGGGTTTGAAAGACAATGGAGCTATGCCAGCAGTTCCCAATCTTTGGTACAGGTACCAGGAGTGGTAAATTCTAAATATGTATAAATTTTGGCATTTGTTTTTAAGTATTTTTATCATGGAAAATCAGAACTTCCCTTGCCCCCTTTGCTCCCCCCACTGCTGCTTTGTGGTGCTAAGCAGCCCTGCCAATGCCACTGACCCACAGCTTCCCAGCCCTGCTGGTGCCCCACACTCCCACCCCTCAGCCCCCTACCCTGCCAGTGCCCTCACTCAGGACCCACAGCCCCTTGGCCCTGCCAGTGCCCCTCACTCCCCACTTGGCCTCCACAGCCCAGTGGGTGGGACCTGGTACAGCAGGGCAGGGTGGGGCGGGACAGTGTGGGGAGGCTCGACTCGGTGCCACTGCTGGGAGCCCCACACCACCATGACAAGGCAGCCACTGCCTGCCTGGTAGCAGTGGCACAGAGTTGTGCAACTCACTGCTACCAGGCAGGCATGGGGTGCCTTGTCACGGTGGCATAGGGTTCCTGGTGGCTGCACCAAGCCACCCCACCCCCGCTCTGCCCTGCTGCACCAGATCCCACCCACTTGCCTGCGGAGGCCCCCAGGGGGAGAGCAAAAAGGAAGGGAGCCCCAAGCCTGTAGCTGCCAGCCTGCACCACCCCCTGCCCACAAATCTGGGGGTCACATGCCCCCCACATCCCACCTGGGAGCATGCGCACTGGTGGGGAGCCAGCCCTCCTACCGCCTCCTGGACGAGCTGCTCACAGCTCCGTCCCACTTTCTGCCCAGGGCCTGCGGCCGCACATTCCCACCCCAACCCCATGCACCACCCTGGTTGGGCAGTGCCCCCAGTCCCAGTCCTGCCCAACAACCTCCATCCCTCACTATGGGGGCCTCAATCCTCCACCACTCCCAGACTTACCTGCGGATAGTTGCTCTCCATGCTGCCTGGCTCCCACATGCATGCGTGCGTGCGTGCGTGCACATGC
>NW_005841832.1:4974753-4981591 GCF_000455745.1 Alligator sinensis | reverse complement strand
TTTGTCCTTAAAATAAGAAATTCCTCATTTTTCTCCTTAAAATAAGGAAATCCATGTTTTATTGTGTTTTCCCATGGCGATGAGAAAACCCAGATCCCTGCTGATGATTAGCAATCATTTAAAGGACTTCTGATTTTTTAAGTATATTAATAAGAAAAATAACTTACCATTCTTTCACAGTTACCTCTGTAATCCCTTCTCCAATATCAGAAAGCTTAAATTGGACAATTTGGCCCTTTGAAACTTGAAATAGAAAAATGGGACAAAAATATCAAGTTAAATATTAAATTTAAATTATCACAAAGAAAAATATTAATGTACCAAAAACTAGATTATATACTAATTAGTAATAACTGGACTACTAATATAACATATAAAACAGTAGTATAAAGTAAGTTACATAAATAAGAAAAAAAAACTTACTAGCAGATGTTCTGAACAATCTGTGTTGATGATTAAACTTAAAGGCAGATTTGTCAAATGCGTACACGTATTTTGACTTCAGAAAGCAAACACTGCTATACGATCTAGTATGGCAAACACAGATCTGGGGGAGATAAATCTTAAGTATTAAAATGGTAGACTAAGAAAATCAGAGCTTGTTCATATCTCTTGGGTACAGCAGTAGTTACAGTGAAACATTTTAATTCCCTTTAAATAGCCTTTTACAGTTGTACAGATACAAACTTAATGCGAGTTCTGCCATATGTCCTTAATTAATTTTACCAATACAGCACCTGGAAAGTCAAAACCCTCATGAACAGCAAAGCATTTCAGCATCATTACTTAAGAAAAAATTTGACAATATTATCAAAAGATGCATATCAATTGCTTAGAGAAACTATAGCAACTTTATATTTTACAGGGATTACACACAAAAAGCACAGACTATACTAATTACATCAGCCACATCAAAAATTAATATTAGAAAGAGTTCCAAAAATGAGTTAGAGGAAACCACAATGTCCGTCCTTGTCTTCTATTAAAAAGATCAAAGGATGCTCAGACATATTCATTATCAAGAAATCTGCTAAGGACACAGCCAATTGCCTCTCTATTTCCCTTTAAAAACAATCTAGAATTGGCATATACTATGAGCTAAGTATTCTGTAGTATCAGTATAATTTCAGCTACAATTGGGCATGTTTCATTTTATAGTTGCAGTTACACACGCTCAAAATCTAGTTTATAGGTCAATACAATATGCTGCAGTGTTCTTCATTATAAAGACAATGAATAACCAGTGGCAGTGATTTTGGTCAAAACTAAAGTCAACAGTACTTCTACAGAAGTAAAGAGGTGTGTTATCTTTAATCTCAATAGGGATTAAAATCAGGCTTTTACAAAAAAAGACCGTTTCTCACTTAGCATGGTTATTTTTATATAATTTAATTATAGTGTTATGTTATTTTAAAACAATAAAAAATAATCTAACAAAAATAACTTTAAATAAAACTACCAAAATGTACTACAAATTTTCAGGTAGTACCATAACACCTCAAGCAGCCCAGACTGTAAAATTTAGAAATTATCTTCTGTGAGATTCCAAAAAACAGGATATCTACATAGGAAAGTTGGTTTTAATATTTTATTTGATATTATAAAACATTATTATTATATTTTTATGTTACTCCTTATTTCAGACAAATGGCAAAGCATATTAACTTCCCAACTGTCACTCTAGAAGAGAGGAAAGAATTTGTTTTTATGGTGCACCTTAATATGCAAGAATACTATGCCATGTTGAGTTAGATACCATCTATATTTCCTACATTACCTGTATAATAAGACCCAACATACAAATCATCTATAGTCATTTTCTTACTTTTCAGAAACAAATATTTGTGTAGTACAGGCTAACTCTAATGACACTCCAATGTCACATTCTTTTACCTTCCAGTTGCTTAAACTAGTCTCTGCTGAGCTTGAATGGGTGTTTTATTAATTCCTCCTATGAAAAAGTAGTGATCCCTGTACCCTTCTTGCCAATTGTAATGAAAAAAATTAGCAAATAGATATTAACAAACTATAATACTATTTGCTTTATTAGCAGATTTAAAAAAATATGATAAAGGAACATAGTCTGAGATTTACTTTTCTGTCTTCGTGATTTTTTTCTTTTATCTTGCCATTTTTTTATTTTCCATTTGAGCACATGGCTGTATTGCTTGGTTAGCTAAGTTTATCCATTCAGAATATACAACAAAACTCTTAACCCCTTATAAGCCCCTACCTGGAAATGCCCAGTATTTACCTGTGTAGATGATCACAAGCAGCAGCCTCAAACCTCTGAACTATCACTAAATGAAGTTTCATGAATGCTTTCCATGTGATTTTAACATTTGGCAATCATTGGAGATAGTGAATTAGTAATATCACTGCCAAAAAAAGAGACTGGTTGTGTTACAGAAGAGTTTCTCTCTTAACTCAACATTTGTAGGATTAATTCAAAACTACTGAAATCTAATATACTTAACCTAGATTTGGTTTTTAAAACTACACATTTTTTACTAGAAACACTTAGTATGTCAAATCATAGAGTATTAAGATCCTTTCATCCTGAAGTGTTCTTTTTTTGACCTTGTGATAAAATCAAATCCACAAGCTAAAGCAGCTGATAATTTTACTAAGTATTTTTTCCTGCTTCATGAAACAAAATACAAAGTAATATTAACATAACACATGAAATACACTATTCATACTGTACTAGATGTACATTTAACTAATCCAATAAATACCAAATTGAATGTTGTGTGTCAGAAGATTAAGCACATTTATAAATTCTTGTAGGATCATCTAGCCCAATTTCAGACCAACTGAAAATAAACTTTGCATCTATAAGGCTGTAAGCTGTAGAGAAAAACAAGTATTTCAAAGGTAATAATATTTACATCCTAACAGAAAAGCCATATGTAACGACTGCAAAGGTTTGACAACAGCTGTCCCATGCAAATGTTAAATGATTCTTAAAGTACAGGAGCTTATGATTTGACCTACAAGACCCAGTGTCCCCAGGAGTGCAAACACTATTTAAGCTGAAACTGTTTTCGATAATGGTTCCTACCATATGCAATTTTGTTCCTGGTTCCTTAGACTGGTAGGGCACATCCAGACGAGCATGATTGTGCAGCATGTGGCACTGCAAACACATCTGCAACACCACATACTGCACAGTCCAGTACTCTCCATACTGCAAGAGTGCGCTGCCTGAGCATGCTCTGCTCCATTTTTTTCCCATGATTTCTTTTGACCCCTGGATATCCTGGCCTCCCCTACTGCCTCCAGCCAAGGCAACTTGCAGCATGCCAAAGTGCATGTGGCACAGGCGTTCCCCAGGAACAAGCAGCTGCAGCACAAGGTGCACCGTTGCTGCTTCTCCCCAGGGAACCAAATGTCCACGCACATCTGGACATGCCTGTAAGAAGCCTAATGTGCCTTTTTATTATTATTATTATTATTATTATTTACAGCAAAAGAGACTCTGCTGGCAGCTTCACAGAGGCAATGCATGCCATGTTGCCTGCATGCTCTGATTACCAACATAAAGCCTACCTAAAAGGTACCACTGACTGGGGAAAACTTCAGCTAGCACAGACTATAACTACTCTCTTGAACCCCACTTCTATTCATGTCTTTGCACTGACCGTTCCGGTACAGGCACATTTCAAGGTGCTTTGTTGATCCATGCAAATCCAAATTAAGTTCTGGGACTCAGTTATCTGAGATCACCTCTTGCTGTCTACCCAGCCATAGAATTTAAGACAACCAGGAAGCACTTGATCTCCAAATCAAAAGGAGCACGCTGTTTAGCAGTAGGCCTCTCTCTGGAACACGCGTGTCTTGGCAGCTTCACAAAACTCAAATTCAGGATCAGTCAGGTTTTAGGACTAGGACAAGGAGTAATGGGCACAAGTTGATGGAGAGGAGGTACAGATTGGACATCCGAAAAAACTACTTCACAGTTAGGGCGGCTAGGAGCTGGAACCAACTTCCAAGGGAGGTGGTGCTGGCCCCTACCCTGGGGATCTTTAAGAAGAGGCTGGATACCTACCTGGCTGGACTCATTTGAGTCCCGTTTTTGTTTTTAGAGTGTTTTTGTTTGTTTGTTTGTTTGTTTGTTGTTGTTGTTCTCCCGCCCTGGCGGGGGGTCGGGCTAGAAGATCTATTAGGTCCCTTCCGACCCTAAAACTATGAAACTATGACTATCTGACTAATATTTTTGTTCTTATTTTGCATAAACTCTCTCTATATAAAAGTGCATATCCTCCTTTATAGAAATCAGCAAAACAAAACTATTAAAATGATTTTTTTAGAACAAATATGAGTATCCTCCAAAAGAGAAGATATGAAGATGTCTCAAATAAGCAGCCAGTGATAAATTACAGGTGCACAACAGCTCCTAATCATTTTCATTTTATCAGAGATTCCCTCTGGAGATGGAAAGCAGGCAGCTTGGTTGGGAAGAAGACTAATAAAGCAATGTACAGAAAGAAGGATGTGGACAGTTTGGAGAGTCCAGCACAGAACAACAAAAAATGAGAAGACCTGGGAGGTAAGACTTATGAAGAAAAGCTGAAAGAACCAGGGTTAGTTAGTCTGGAGAACAGAAGACTGGGGGATGATTTGATAGTAGTCTTCAAATACCTGAAGGGCAATTAAATAGAGGATAGAGATGGGCTTTTCTCTGTTACTGTAGGGGACAGGACTAGGAGCAATGGCCTCGAGCTTCTGCAGGGGAAATTTAGGTTGAAGATCAGGAGGAAATTTCTGACTATGGTGTTCAAGCATTGGAACAGGCTACCTGCAGAAATGTGGAACTGCCATCCCTCAGAAGTTTTCAAGAGCAGGTTAGTCAACACCTGCCTGGGATGGTTTGGTCAGGGATGAATGATCCTGCCTTGAGTAGGGGGCTGGACTAGATGACTCTGTGGGGTCTCTTCCAGGCCTACGTTCTTCTGACCCTATGAGTCCATTGGCATTTTCAGAAAATGCTCTGACTACTGAAGTGGGCAAAATATTATTTGAAACTGAGATATTACAAGACGTGTCTATTAAAACTCACTGGCAAATTCTTCAATAAAAAACTGGCATAGTTTCTGGAGCGCACATTAAACACAAGACGAAGTGGCAAACTTTGTAGGTCTACTTATAGAGCAAAAAAAATCCACTTCTCAAAGCATCCAGGGCAGATGTTCCCTTTAAATGTCTCTGTTCCCGTAACCCCCTCCTGGGATAGTCCTGCTACTGAGGTTGCCTGGGAAGCTTCAGTGTTGCGAAGTAAAATAATGCAAACTAGGGACGGAAGCGGCGTATCACAAAGTGCACTCCCAGACTCGACACAGAGCAGAGCACATCGGTCAGTGCCTACCGGCCCACAACCAAGTCCAAGGAGCCCGCGGATGAGACAGCGACAGCTCTACAGTCCCCGGGGCCCCGCACCATCCGAAGCCTCCTTCTCGGTCTGACAGCCAGCCAACCGAGCTACAGCCACGAGGTCCCGGGACTTGGATGGGGAGCACGTAAGGGAAAAGCTGCGGGGACGCCAGGAGGCCGTGGAGGGAGGGCTGCAGCCCGGCGGGCACCCGGATCTCGCTCTGCTGACAGGTCCGGGGCGCACCCGGCTGCGAGAGCGGCAAGAGCCGGCGGGTGGCCTTCTTGTGTGAGGGCGGGGGCCGCGCGGCCGGGCCCGGCAGAGGGGTCGGGGGTGGCTCCTCCCGGGGCTGACCGGGCCGGGAGTCCCCCGCTGGGAGCTGGCGCCACGCCCCGCGCACCTCCCCTCTGAGAGCCAATCAGAAGGCAGTGTCGCCAACAGCAGCTAATCAGAAAACCCAAGATCAGCCCGCCCTGACTCGCAGCAGCCAATCCGCGGCTCGAGAGGCGGGGACAAGCCGCGGGGAGAGGCCGTGTTTGGGCCGCAGCGGGAGAGGGCGGAGCCGTGCGGAGAGCTCAAGCCCGCGACTGCGGGCTCGGTTGGACTAGGGTCCCTGCTGAAAGGAGCGGGCAAGCGCACTGAGCGCCCGTTGCGGGGGAAAATCTGGTACCAATGCGGATTTGGGGGCCGCCGAAATTGGCGGGGCGCCTTCAGTGACCGAGTTCCTGTGCCCATCGCAGACCGGGGAAGTTCCCTTCACAAGGGAATTTAGCCTGGAATTTCGGCAGCCCCCAAATCCCATCAGTGCCAGATCTTGTCCCCCGCAATGCCTCACCGTGGAGGCTTGACCCGGGACAATATAGTTAAAGGCACACCCCCGTGAGAGACCTGGGCAGGGAGAAGAGCTAAGAACACCCTTCCCCCCCCCTGCCTTTTGACATTGCGAGACAGCATCACTTGTCTGGAGCCCAAACAAACAAACAAACAAGAGCCCCCGCCCCCAAATGACAATTTTAGTTTTTACAGCTTAAGCCAGTAAAGGGTGGATCTAGACTTTTGGAAAGGGGTTGCATCATTGCATGTAAAACACCACATATATTTCTCCTGTTAAAAAGGAACTGGAAGCTTTCGTAATACTCTAGGGACCTAGGGCCGTATTATTCGGTTGAAGACTGAAGCAAAAACAAATATAACTTCACTGGAATTGAGTTAGAAACAATCTGCAGGGCTGTGAACTAGGAGCTTCCTGACCAGGAGCAGCTCACAGGCAGCGGCATTGCAGAACAAAGGACGGCTTGATCAGTGGAGCATCAAGACCATTAGAAAGAGGAGAGGGTTGTTAACACCGTGGGATGAAGAGGGGTTTAGTGGGGTCAAGGAGGTTATAAAAACCAGGCAGTCAACTGACTCCGTCAGCACTGCCTGACTAGAAAGGCTGCAGTCTCAGCCAGGCAGGTGGTTTTACAC
>NW_005841832.1:4973473-4974722 GCF_000455745.1 Alligator sinensis | reverse complement strand
CGGAATCAGAGGGGGTGAGGAGGATGCAAAATGCACCAGTCCCTCCCCCTCATCCACCCCTGAAACCAGTTTCTCTACCAGAGGGCTGTACCCTACAGTGCCTTGAGATACCTTCAAGAGTGCCACAGGGTGCCAAGCAATGTTAGCACTGTCAAGCGTGCCAACACAGTTCATAAAATAAACCCAGAGGTTGCAGACAGGAATCCGTCTTGCTAAAAACATGCTGACCTGGTATGTCCTTGCTGAGGTCTCTGCAGCAGAACTGCTCTAGCATTTGTCTGCAGTCAATGAACCAAGTGACCAGGAAGAGCTGCATTATCTGGCGGGGAGGGAGCTTGAATCTAACATGGTTCAGAACCACTGGTTTAAACCTCTCCTGCACCCACCCCATGGCTGCTCCCCTCCAGCTACTGACCGACTCATGAATCAGACCCACCTCTTTGGCTTGAATCATAGAAAATGAGGGTCATAAGTGACGTGTAGCGGGGCCACGTACCCCGAGATTGGCCGCCGCCAGAGCTGCCACCGACTTCTGCAGGCGGTCCCTGCTCGCACCCGCCCCCCGTCACCGCCGACATCTGTAGGCGGTCCCTGCTCGCCATCTCCCCCCCGGCCACCGACACTGACACCGGCCTCTGCTCGCCGCCGTGGTGCCCCCCAGTCTCGGGAGGCACCAGTCGTTCGTGACGAGGGCTGGAAGAGCCCTCAGGAGCTCGGCTAGTCCAACCAGCCCAGCGGGGCCTAAAAACATCCAACCCTCTCTGGGGAGCCTGTTCCAGTGCTTTACTACCCTCCGCATGAGAAGCGTTTCCTAACGTCTAACCAAAACTTCCCTTGCTGCAACTTGAGCCCATTGCTCCTTGTTTTGTCATCTGCCACCACCTCGCTCCTCCTCCGCGCAACCCCGCAGGCAGCTGGATAAACCCCCGCCCGCGCTCTCCTCTTCTCTCCTGCAGCCTGAGTACGCCCCGCCCCCTCGGCCGCCCCGCGGGACCCGCACGGAGTCATCCAAAGGCGAGGCCAGTGCTGCGTCTAGTCTAAGGTGTCGGCGGCACCGCAGCAGCCACGGGCGCAGGGAGTAGGCGCCGCCGGGGCCTGCGCCAGCCCCCGCTCTCCTGCACCGCAGCGGGGAGCCCGTGACTCCTCCCCGGGGCGGAGCCGCCCGCGCTCTGGCTCTGCGCCTGCTCCGCCTTCGGCTCAGGCGCCGCGATAGCGCTAGGGCTGCAGTTCCGCCGGGGGCTCGCTGCGT
>NW_005841832.1:4966746-4973326 GCF_000455745.1 Alligator sinensis | reverse complement strand
CCACGGCCCTGAGCTGCCTGCTGGGGCGGCCCCTGCGGGTGCGGAAGATCCGGGCCGGGAGGAGTCAGCCCGGCCTCAGGTAAGGCCCCCCGTGGGCACGACCGGGAGACCAGCCTTTACCACGAGGGAACGGGGAAAAGGTGCCTGAAGCCAGGGCAGTCTGCACCGCTCTCCACAAACCCCTCCCTGCTATGGAGGAGGCAGCAAAGCTGGCAGAGCTAGTGCCACTATGGGATGCCAGCCCCTGCTGCGGTTAGTTCTCCACAGGACAACAAGGTGAAGCTGGCTGCCCCTGTCCCTCTCTGCCGCTACAGCAGGGGTGGGCAATTACTTCGGGCGGAGGGTGGCTTACTGAGTTTTGGCAAGCCATCAAGGGCCACGTGACAGGCAGCCAGGAATGGATAAATAGTTTTCTAAATGTTTTAGGGGTCCCGTGGGCGGGATGGAATGGCCTGGCAGGCTGCATCTGGCCCCCGGGCCACACCTTGCCCACCCCTGCGCTACGGAGATGCCAGGAGGTCTCTGGAAGAGAGCCGTGCAGACAAGGCTGCTCTCTTAGGAAAGCATTCACTACTTAACTCCAGAAACCCTTGAAATCCTAATTTAGACACTTCGTGTAACCCTGGTGGGCTCTGGCACCAAGGGAAGCATCCGCTCTCTCACTGTTATTCTCCCCGGTACGATTTGTAACCGGCGAACCGGTATTTGAAGTTTCATCTCCCAAAATGGACTCTGTCCCCGTTTCCCTCCACCTAAATCTGGTGCTGGATTCCCATCTGAAAGGCTGACTGTTTCACCTGCCCCAGAGGAAAGGCCACAGCCAGACTGTGCAGGGCAGGGAAGCTACAGTGTCATTAAGGTCAATGTTTTGGTTAGGTCTCCTGGGTCATGTCTCCCCTGCCTGATGGGCAGGAGGAATCTCTCCCTTCCTCCCCACTTACAATAGTTAGATTAGAAGTGGGTGTGAAAAGGATCACTTGCAGCTGCTAGGCAGACTTCAGGTCACAACATGAGACTTCAAATATGATTGAGCCTGTAAAATGTCTTACTGAAACTCACACAACAATCTTCCATCCTTAGAAAGGGAGAGGATTTATAAAAGTTTAGGTTCCCACAAGGTTGTTATATTTGGTTTTAAAAAGCTGCCTAAGGCCATATGCTTTTTTTTTCCCCCCACATGAAAACTTTAATATTTGCTGCATGTACTTCTCTCTCTCTCAATTATTCAGTAATTAATATTCCTGTGTGTATCTACATGTCTGTTCTTTTATGAAATCTGTTTTCCTTTGATTTGTGACATATTACTATACTCACATCAGAGAGTTACAAGACCTGACATGTAAAGAACAGAAAAAATTATACTGATTACATTTTAATCTGAATTGCAGCTAAGGACAATTGGCTTTTTAGCAGTTGTAAACAGCAGACTTTGTTTATGTAGTTAAGTAGGGTTCCAATTACATTTTGACTGGGCGGGGTCTGCAAAAAAAATTGGTCTGCCCATCACGATGCCCTAATAAAATCGGAGACCCTCCCAGGTTATAATTTTCTAATCTTACAGGGGGGGCTCACGTCTCTTATGCGGGGGCTTATCCCCTCCCTCCCCCATAATTTGAACCCTGTACTTAAATTGACACTGCCCATTTGAAACTAGTTAGCTTCACTGAAATGACCAAACCCCTTTTATAGGCATTGACCTACATGTCTTACACTTCCCTTGCATTTTTTTGTTTTTAAATTGACCACATGTTCCTTGTTGATTTTCCCCAATGTTTTTCCTATTGCTTTGTGGAATGCCTACTTCAGTGATTCTCAACCGGGGTGGCACAGCACCTTGGGATGCCTGAGATCCTTTCAAGCGTGTCAGAGCGTGCCACACAATGTTACCACTGTTAGGTTTAAACATGATTTACATGCTAAACCCAGAGACTTCAAATAGAAATCCATAGTTGTGATCTTTCTAGGTTCTTTGCAACAGGAAAAAGTACACTTTTTTTGTTTTTGTAGGCAAAAGAAGAGTGAAAACTAAGGGCTGGCATTTTCCAAGGGGGTGTCTCAAGTTTATTCAGGGGTTACTCAAGTTTATTCAGGGGTTTCTAAAAAGGTTGATGACCTCCATGAACAGGACAGTGAATGCTTGCACAGCAGAGTTCCCAGGGCAGGAATGTAGATTTGTGCACGCTCTAGGATAGAGTTGGAAGCGCATGATTGCCCTGGTGTCCATCCCAGTCCTCTTCTCTGTCTCCATGGCAGGGACTGGGATGGGATTTCTACTACATCCTCTCTCTATCTATACCACATCCTGCTTCTGTCATCTCCTTGATAGACATAGGACCCCCCATTCATTCCTGAACCCAACTCTACTTCTCCTCCGGCACTCAGGTAGTTAAGAGAAGCCATAAAGTTCTGTGAGAATCAGTTTGAATTTCTGCTGCTTCGGTTTAGACTGACATTTGCAATAGTTGTACAAATATATAATACTACTGTATATATATATTATTACATGTACATATATACTGGCATTGTACATGCATTAGGGCTGTGTGAAATTTCGCCTGGCATTTCATATCAAAACTGTTTCGATGCGTTTTGAGCTCGAAACAGTGAAATCGAAACAAAACACAAGCCTTCAAAACAGCTTCAAAACGAAACAAGAGAACTCTAAACATTTTGAGTTTCGAAGCCAGGCTTACTGGCTTCAGCACCGGTCCCAGCCAGCAGCAGCTGCCTCCTATCATCCGGCAGGCAGATCGGGGATTTGCCCGTACCTCTGGGAGGGCTGCGGGGACTGTGCTGGAGTCCTCCTGAGAGTACGGGCCCCCAATCTGCCTGCCGGATAACACTGGGCACGGCCCGCACCCAGCACTGGGAAGACTGGTGTTGCCACTGGCCCCAGGCTGCAGCACCTGGCTCCTGTCACGGGGGTACCACCACCAGGATGATTGTGGCACAGCCCCCACAGCCTTCCCAGGGGTGCAGGCGAGCCTCCGAGCTGCCTGCTGGCTGATAGGAGCTGGGTGCTGCCACCTGAAGCCAGCAGAGCCGGGACAAATCAGCTTGTGCGGGGACCTGCCGCCCTGGGATCAGGGGAAGGTCCCTGCATGAGCTGATCTGCCCTGGGCCCTGCACCCTCCTCGAGCCAGCTTTGGTACAGGGCTAGGGCAGATCAGCTCGTGTGGGGACCCACCACCTTGATCCTGGGGAGGGTCCCCGCACGAGCTGATCTGCCCTGTACCCATGCTGGAGCTGACTCGAGAAGGGTGCAGGGCCCGGGGCAGATCAGCTTGTATGGGGACCAGGATCAGGGTGACGGGTCCCTGCACGAGCTGATCTGCCTCGGCCCCATACCAGAGCCAGCTCGAGGAGGGTGTGGGGCCCAGGGCAGATCAGCTTGTACGGGGACCCTGCCCCACCCCAGGATTGGGGTGGCGGATCCCTGCATGAGCTGATATGCCCCGGCCCCGTACTGGAGCCGGCTCGAGGAGGGTGCAGGGCCTGGGGCATATCAGCTTGTGTGGGGACCCTCCCCAGCCCCAGGATCGGGGCGGTGGGTCCCTGCACGAGCTGATCTGCCCTGGCCCCATACTGGAGCCTGCTCAAGAAGGGTGCGAGGCCCCCACTCTGGGATCGGGGTGGTGGCTTCCCACACAAGCTGATCTGCCCCGGCCCCATACCAGAGCTGGCTCAAGGAAGGTGCGGGCTTAGGGAAGATCAGCTCATGTGAGGATCCTCCCCTGCCCCAGGGAGGCAGGTCCCCACGTGAGCTGATCTGTCCCGGCCCCGCTGACCCCAGGCGGTAGCACCCGGCTCCTGTCAGGTGGCAGACAGATGGGGGCTGCTGGCACCCCTGGGAGGGCTGCGGGGGCTGTGCCGGTGTCCTCCTGGGGGTGCATGCCCCCGATCTGCCTGCTGGGTGACAGGAGCCGGGTGTTTGTCACCTGGAGCCAGCAGCAGCACCGATCTCCACAGCACTGGGTGCAGGCTGTGCCCAGCACTGGTCTGTCATCTGGCAGGCAGATGAGCCCGCACCCCCGGGAGGACTTCAGCACAGTCCCCGCAGCCCTCCCAGTGGTGCGGGTGAGCCCCTGATCTGCCTGCGTGCTGCATTTTGTTTCCCCATAATAACCTATGGGCGAAGCAGCAAAACAGTTTTGATGAAATGAAACGTAACAGTGCTTTCAAAACAAAACTTGAAACTGTTCTGTTGAATCGTCACAACAGAAGTCGAATTGGAACGGTGCTGTTTTGCACAGCCCTACTACATAAGTATATATAATAGTACTGTATATAATAGCACTAAAATATATAATGGTATTATAACATAATATGGGTATGTGGGCTGTCTGCATGTATGTTTTAATGTAGTATTATGACTTGAAGGCCTCAACATCTGTCTGGACTAGAGATGATTCGAGATTTATGTGAAGGGCAGCTGGAAGGAGGAGAAATTGGTTCAACAGAAATAACCTTCACTCCTGGGAAGATTAAAGGTGGAACCCACATAGCAGATACCAAAACAGCAGGGTATGTCTTTGTGCATGTGACAATTAATGTAGTAACTGTTGTTACCTGTTTTTTAACTGCAGGAGAAAAATAGGGGGAGAACATAAAGAATTCATATTGTAAATTGGTGCTCTGATCTTAATTCATACTACATCAGCTGTATCTGACTTATGAAACCAAAATATTAACACCTAAATAAATAGGCTTATCGGGCCTTATCGTGACCTAGATTTTTATAAATAAACATCTGCGAAATAAGCCAGTCAACATAAAATAATTATTTGCATATGTGATACCACTTTTAACTTATGGTATATAAAAGACACTAAATAAATGCTAAATGCCGGTGTTAAAATATTTTCCCTTACCTTTTGTATCCAGAAATTTCACATGGGTGTGAATGCACACTTCTAAATTAAAGTGTAGCATGTCCTTGCAGTGATTTTTTCATATGTACAATATTTATGAATCTAAAACTAATTTTGAAACCTGGTTCTAAAATAAAAAGGGAAGATTTATTTGTGTCCCTATAACTTGTAATGCTGATCCCTGAAATATGGGACAGTCATTTTCTTCTCCTCTGTCTCTTCATTCATATATTTTTATGGTTCCTGCTCCTTATTGGTTCTCCTTTTTTCTGCTGCACCTGAAATTTGCATGCAGAACAAGAGGAACATGCATTTAATGTGAGTGAACCTAGTAGTATGTGGTTGTAGCACTAGCAATTGCTTAGGAGCACAAGGTTCCCTTTAATACAAAGTATTTTGGTGTAGGCTGCAGGAAGTACATGGGTGTTGTAAGTGATCAGGATGTTGTCCTCTGGGTACAAAAACAAAGGAAAGTTCAGGCAGGTGGCCTAATAGAAGAATTAGGCTTGGACACAGGCAGGGAAATAGCTCGGAGACAGGACAACTCAGAAATATTTGCAAATTAGACAAATACTGTCCCCAGTCTACTGGTGACTTCACTCATTCTTTTCACAGTCCTGAGTATTGTTTGATACTTGTGTAGAGTAAATAAGCTCAAAACAACATTCTTTGGTTTTGTGTTGTTCTGCAATATAAAGATTTTTTTTTTAGGAGACCCCTGGAATATTTCAAAGGCTTACTGAGGAGAGTAGCATTTCCAGATACATTTCTGGAGGTACCTTCCATTCCTTAGAATTATCTTGTAGGGAATATTTACTGGGTTCCAACAATGTTTCTAAATATCTTTACTCTGAAACAATTACCTAAACATTATTAAAGTTGTTTCACAAACCTTTTGTGTTGTCCTCCTCTTGCTGGCTAACTGCTAATATCACTGGGCAAAGAAGCAAGAAAGCTGTGTTAATTTTCTTCTTAAATAGGAATAAATGCAAAAGAAGACTGACTCCTAGAACAAAAATCTTTATTTTTAGGCTTGCAAGGAAATACCAGTGACAAAAAAGTGCTGTTTGGTATTTCAGCAGGGTTATATTTTAAAGGGATGTATAATGTCAATTGAATTAATGGTTACCTTCAAACTGAAATATTCCATGTTACATACATCTATAAAAATGCTTTTGAAAGTTCTCTGATAGTTAATGATTTAAATGGACTACGGCTGTTTTACCTCTCAGTGTTTTCCAATTCTGTCTTAGGAGTGTATGCTTACTGATGCAGGTAGCAATGCCCTGTGTGCTCTTTGCTGCTTCCCCTTCAGAACTTCGTTTGAAAGGTGGTACCAATGCTGAGATGGCTCCACAGATAGACTACACGGTGATGGTAGGGGGCATTCTTCAGCTTGCTAAATCTTTCAGGTGTACATGCCAAGTACCTTAGCTACTTCTGTATGTTCCTATTGTAGGACTCTTTTTAAGTTTCCAGTGTGAAATAATATACAATAACCAGCTTAAATGTTATTATAAATAAGTGAGCATTCATTTGTTTGCATAAGAATACTGTTGTATTAATGTATCGTGTTTAGAAAGCAACTGATGCCTTGGAGAATTCCCTGAGACACATCTGCCTCTACTTATCTGTTTCTCTTCCTTTATTTTTAGAACTGGAGATAATTTGACTTATAGAGGCTTTTGGGTCTGTCAGTTTTAAGTAGT
>NW_005841832.1:4950016-4966715 GCF_000455745.1 Alligator sinensis | reverse complement strand
GGGGAGGGTGGAGTTAAACAAGAATATCATTCAAATTGGTCTGGGGAGTAAAATATGAAAAACTTGATCATGTTGATCAATCCACCTGCAAGGCACTTAATATCTTTATATTGTATTTGAGATCCTAACAATAAAACTATTTTCATTTTGGAGTTCACTAGTAGGATGGAATAAGTTCATTAAAATCGATTTGTTCTACATTTTTTAAAATATGCTTATTCCTCAGGTCTTTAAGCCAATTGCTGAAAAGTTCAATTTCACATTTGATTGTGATATAAAGAAGAGGTAAGTTACATTCTTCCTGGTTGTGTAATACTTTGTGCTGGGCCTGTCTCTAGGGTTTCCATTAAATCAGAATGTTTTTCAGTCCCATTTTCCCATTTCCCATTTTCAGTCCCAGTTAGAAAACCACTAACTTATGCAGTTTACCCATCTGTGGACAGATGATTGGCTATTAAGATACTTAATATTTTTCAATTATTTTGAGATGAAAAAACTTCTTCATGTAGGATATTTCAGTTTCCTATACTGCTTACTATGTGAGATACACAACTCCTGCCTTAAGGAGCTTACTGTCTCTGTTTAGGTATGGATCCACACATGAGAACAACAAAAAGTAAGGTATTAAAAACATGGAAAAAGAGAAAATCTGTTACATTAATATTATATAGTTAATAAGGTTCATTCTATCCATGTTATGCTGGTAAGGCTGTGTAAAGAATGGGTGAGACTTTATAAAGAACTTTAGCTTATCTAAAGTGGTGTGCTGTATAATAGATGTAAATTAGCAAAAAAAATATTCTAAATTCATGTTTACTGTTTTCTTGCTTTGTTTGTACCCTTTCCTTTGCATTTAACCAGTCTGATTACCATTTTTAATAGGGGCTACTATCCCCAAGGTGGTGGTGAGGTGATAGTCCAAATGTCACCAGTCAAACAGCTAAGTCCAATAAACTTGACTGAACGTGGTACTGTGACAAAGATATATGGAAGAGCATTTGTGGCTGGAGTCTTGCCAATTAAAGTGAGTGTGTTTAGATGTTCTAGAAGTATGTAACTCTATAATATAAATAACAATTATACAATTACTTGTGTATTGTATATGCTGTTTAATTTATATAAATTTATTGGTCCTGCTTTCTGTCAGCATACCTAAACATTTTTACTGTAATTAATCTAATTGTCCTGACCTTTAAAGAAGAAGGGCATAACAATATCATTTTAGACGTTTCTAAAATTTTTATATTTCGTAAATTTTTGGTAACACCAAAAATATGAGGGAAAGACATTGTCCTTGCTCTGATCATTCAGAAGAGAAGCCTGTGGCAGAGATTCAAGATTGGGTGACTTTTTAAAAGATATGCTACCTCACAACCAGAAGTGAAGGCCTTGATTTAAGAATTTCTGGATGAAATTGTGTGGCCTGTATTATAGGAGATCAGACAAGATGTTCATAATGGCCCTGTCTAGCCACAAAATCTACAACCCTTTGGAAAGCTCATAGCAACACTTTCATACACTAAGAAAGATGCACAATCTTTCCCAAGGTGCTTCTAACCTGCAACGTCAAATAGCTTTCCTATACCTAATAATATTGTAATAAAGATCCAGTCAGTATATCTCAAGATTTATCAGGGCTAAAAATAAAATCTTCAATTTTAGATAATGGAAAACTCTTGAATTTCTATTGCTACTGAAGCTACTGTTTAATATCTGTCAGTAGTCCAGGACTGAGAATTGCCTGAACTTGGGAGAAAATTCTACTTTGAGAAATTAGAAGTCAGCTTGCACTGGTTTCAAACAGTGCATTATAGAATATTAATTTAAAAAACTTATGTCTTGTTAACATGTAATAACTTTTTTCAAATATCTATTATTATTATTATTATTATTATTATTATTAAAGATAAGAGAGAAGGGGAATTTATACCAAGGATTTCTTTTAACTACAGCATCTAGTTCCTTTCTGTCTTTCCATATAGCTGGTGAAAGAAATGTCATCAGCTGCAGTGAGATGCATCAGAAAGGAAATCCGGGATCTTTACATTAACATTCAGCCTGTTCAAGAACCTGATCATCAAGCCTTTGGAAATGGAAGTGGAATAATGTAAGGCAAGACAAATTTCCAGTATACTTATCTACCTTAATGTCTTGCTAGCTTGCAATATGGATCTTTCTGAGACTGAGAGGTTGTCAAAAAGAAAGGAACATTCTTTCCTGTTTTAATTAAGAATAGTTAGGGCATTTTTAATAGTCCAAGAACCTTTAATACACACACACACACACACACACACACACACACACACACACACACACACACACACACGTGTGTGTGTATATACACTGAATCTTTGGCAGGTGAAGGTACCTTGGAATTTTTAGCAAAATAAAAGGTCACTTCTAAATATTCTTAAATTAAAGCTTGCTCAAAATTAAAAATTTATATGTTTAAGTATCTGAAACCTAAGCAATTAAGACTGAAAGGGATTTTTAATTATGGTACATTATCTCACTATCTGGCCATTCCACGAGTCCTTCAGCAAAACCAAAGTATTCAGAACCCAATTAAAAAATGGGTTAGTTTGGAAGAAATGCAGCCTGCTTCATATCATAATGAAGCAAAAAGGAGAAAATGTTATTTTATTGGCTGGTCCTTTTTTGCCTTAACTGACATGCAAAAACTTATATTGATGTTACACTAGAGTTATTTATTTAAAAATCAAGCTTGCATTATATTTGACTACTTATGTCATTAAATGTATACAGTGTGTGCAATGTAGCTAATTTATTATGTACCTTTTCCTGTTTAGTATTGTTGCAGAGACTTCCACAGGTTGTCTGTTAGCTGGATCATCCCTTGGTAAAAGAGGTAAGAGTGGTATAAAGTTTTTAACTTTTCCAGGTGTAACTTTATCTACCAGTTGCATCTGTGAATTAGTTAACTTGCTCAGTGGTCCTCCAATGCTTTCAGCACTGACTTTTCAGGCAACTTCCCAATATGTATCTTCCACCTTAGTTCATATGATGT
The DNA here is from genome assembly GCF_000455745.1 of Alligator sinensis. Lineage (NCBI taxonomy): Eukaryota > Metazoa > Chordata > Crocodylia > Alligatoridae > Alligator > Alligator sinensis. The sequence continues at coordinate 4,963,687 of NW_005841832.1, read as the reverse complement.
AAACTTTGCCCAGAGTATTTATGTTCAAGCTGTAAGACTGAATTTGGTTTTAAGAGGTATCTTGTTTGACTAAAACTGTTCTCAGAGCTGTTCTCAAAAAGGTTTTCCTTAAGTTCTTCATCAGCTGTGTGTGCTAATGAAGGATGAATCCTAGCCTTCAGAGTTCTTGTCAAGTGAACATCTGAGGCAAGAATATGAGAGTAAAGTTGTGTAAAAGACTGTTTTCTATGTAGTGTGTTCTCCCCACATTCCAACTGATTAATGAAGAGTACTGTTTGGGAGCATATTAATTCCCCAAACCCCTCTTTTTAGGTAAGAATTCTGACAAGGTTGGCATTGAAGCTGCTGAGATGCTGCTTAGAAATCTTAAACATGGTGGAGCTGTGGATGACTATTTACAAGATCAGGTAAGAATCCCACATGCAGACTTTTAATATTATTTTAAATCATCAAGGATACAGCAATGCATTTGAGTGTGTGCATTGTGTATAGAGTGTGTGTGTGTATAAATAATGTAAATGTTAAAAAAACCAAACCCATAAATTTCAGAAATGAGAGAGTCATTCCATGGCTTTCTAAGGAGATGCATTCAGATAATCACTAATGTCATAACTTATAAGGCACCTTTCAAATTGAGTCACCCTGAAACTGTAAAAGAGTAGCTAGTGGGTAACACTCTCTGGTTCTTACTCCATAAGTCTTAGAAAGCTGTTTGTGTCTTGGGAGGAGGGCTTTCATGACCTTAATAAGATTAGCAGTCTACCCCTGAGATAAAATAGACTTGTTAGGAAGTTTAGCAAGCCACATAAGGCTCTCAGAATAGTACAGGTATCTCTCAGCACTCTTCCTCTAAGTCTTGGGAAATTTCTCAACAAGTTCTAGCAGCATATTTGAGGATCTCCTTTCTGCAGACCTCAGTAAATCCTGAGGATCGCAGTGGAAGCCATTGTTGATAAATTTCTTTCCCACAACAAATCTAAGGTCTGCAAAACAGTGGTTTCCCCTACTTACAGACATCAGGATGGGACAGTGTGAGGCAGAGCATATGGACGTGTAAGAAGCATTTCTCTCCAGTTTGCTTCATGTAGGAAATGGAGGGAGAAAACAAACCCCATAGCTATCTCCTGCTATACCATGTCCTGGACTGTAATGCTCCAGTTGAGCTGTATTTAACTTAAACTACTGAGTTCATTGGGCACTCTGTCATCTTCAAATTTGGTGAATACACCTGCTTTTAAATTTTCAAAACCCATTCTCAAATACAGCCCTTTCATGGTGTGTGTTAGGGGCTTTCTTCCTTGGTCTTATTTTATTTATCTTATTGTTTGGACTCTTCCACAGAGTTGTTAATTTTTGCAATTACAACTTTAAAATCTTTGTTTTCCCTCTTTAAGTTGATCATTTTCATGGCATTGGCCAACGGGGTGTCTAGAATAAAAAGTGGACCAATTACCCTTCATACCCAAACTGCTATACATTTTGCAGAGCAGCTAACAAAGGTGAGTCCTAAAGACTAGTGTGGAGTCCTGTCAATTAGTCTTCATCCTGTGCCTTAATATGCATTTGGTTGTGTAATCACCCACTTATGGTCTTTTGTGTGGGGTGTGTGCATAATTAATTTTTGTAGGGAAGAGATGTTTCCAGTACTATAGTTGGTATGAATTCCTGGCAAAGTCTCATAGAAATAATGAATAAAGATTAGTGGGTCAGAGTTTTAATTTTAAATTCCTTGATGTTGATTAAATTAGTAATTCTCAACTGGGATGCCATGCCACCTCGCCCCTGTGCGAGGAGGTGAATGATCTCCTCCCCCACCCAGTGTCCTCTGCCTGCTTCTATGGGGACTGCCACTGCTGCTGTCCTTCCCTTCTCTCAGGCAGCCCCTGCACTGGCTGCCCCTACACTCCCAGCAGCTCACTTTTCTGCAGGTGGGGAGGATGAATGGACAGAGCTCAGCTGTCCATTTGCAGCCCAGCTCATCCCTCTACTCCTGCCACACTCCCAGGGCCAGCAGGAGGGGCTGCAGGGGCAGTTGCCAGTATATGAGATCCCACAGGATGAGTCTTAACAACCAGAGGTGCCCTTGCCTCCTCAGGTATAGATGGGATTTAGGGGGTGGGAGAAACTGTGTGTGGAAAGAGCAGAGGATGGCAGCGTTAGGTTCTGCCCCCACAGCTCTTACCTGGCACCAGCTAAATCAGTGGTTCTCAACCTTCTTGGCCTCAAAGGCATCCTTCTATATTGTTTCTAAATCCAAATTCTAACTCAGTAATTCTCAACTAGAGTGGCATGGATTTCAGAAAAGTTATGGAAGGGTGCCATGAAGTTAAAGATGTTGAGAACCACTGGACTATATTTTTTCTATTTTGCCTTCCTTAAATATTTCAAGTAATTAGATCATGTAATATACATGCACATAATTCTAACTAAATATAACACAGTTAGACATCTAATATTCAAGGTCTGAATTGAAGTGCATTTTCATTTTTTTTCTAATACTTTTTTACCATCTTTTGTTTCAGGCCAAATTTACTGTGACAAAATCAGAAGAGGAAGATTCCGCTAAAGATGCCTACATTATCGAGTGTCAAGGAACAGGGATGATGAACTCAAGCTTGTAGTTGTTGGGTTTGCTTTTTTTTCACAAAAAAAAGATACCTCAGTGATGTGTTGCACTACATTTCAGTTGGTATATGAAACAGTGGTGAACAGAGGGATACTTTATCATACCTAATAGGCTCAATTTAACTTTGAAGATGAAGTGTAGCTTTTTCTTGGTGAGCTCAGAACACTCCATCATGTCTTCCTTTGATTGTTAACAGTAAAATGAGTACAGATGGGGCAGCAACTGGGATAAACTGCATGTGTTTGGGGAGCTAAAATATAATTGAGTAGCTTTAAGAATACATGTGCACCAGACTTAAACTATTTAAATGTGACACATCCATGCCTCTTGAAGCATGTAAGTTTATCATTTGGGAACCACTACATTACTTATGTCTGAAGAGTAGGGATAGAGCAGTGTAAAGATACAGAGTGATGGTGCATTTCTATTTCTGTAACCATTGTGCTGAAAATTATTTGGAAAAAGTAAAGCAGTTTCAACATATACGAACTGGTTATTTATTGTTGCTTGCTGTGTTCTTTCAGTAGTTCATGTTAGAGTGGGGTAGATTCAGTAGTTGTGAGTTATATATTCAAAAATACTGGGCATGTCTACATGTTCATTAATGCAAAGTATTTACTGTGCATTTAGTTTAGTACTTGCTTAATGAAGTAGCAACTAAATGCGCAGTAACTACAGTTACTGTGCAGTAGCACCAGCAAATGATTTTTTTTGTGACACTTACTGAGCAGTAGCCTAATACTATTGCACAGTAGTGTATTATCACAGTTTTTGCCTGACATGCTACTACGCAGTGTTATTAGGCTATTAAGCGTCTCTCATTGACACGCCCACTGTGTAGCAAAAAATCATTTTCATTTACTCAACAAGGGTTTGTAGACATTAGACAAATAATTCAGGCATGTGCGGGCCCTCTCCTGATCCCACCTGGGTCGCCATATGCGAGTTCTCTCCCGATCCCATCCTCGTCGCCATGTGCAAGCTGGGGGCGAGCCGGGCCCGTCTTTGCGCACGCGGGCTGTGGCCAGCAGCCCGGGCACGCGGGGTCGGAGAGGACCGGTGGCGAGCTAGAATTAGTCACGGACGCGTAATGGTTGATTTAAAGATTGTTTACTTACACCAAAGATGGTCGTGGTGTAGGCTGGACAGTTTCCAGGTTCAGCTCCGCTTAAATCCTCATTAGTGGACTACGACAATTCGTTCTTTGCCCCGGAGTTATTGAAGCTCCGTGGGTTCGGTAGTTTCTTTGCCCCAGAGTTATTTGAAACTCCACGGGTTCGGTAGTTTCTCGTACAGGAAGGGATACGTCTAGGAATTTATCGGTGACGGGGAGAGGCTAGAGGCTGTTCGTTCTTTTCCCCGGAGTTGTTGAAGCTCCGCGGGTTCGGTTATCAGGCCTCAATTGCCTTTTAAGAAAAGCGTTGGGTCCGTAAGGATCTGCAGCGCTTAGAGATCTTCACGCTCTCCCTCTCCAACTCTAATTGCTCTCTCTCCAACTTGGGCGGAAACCACCCAAGCTCTTTATACGGCTAGCCAGCCAATTGCTAGCCGCCACATGTGCATGTATTAGAATCGGCCAATAATGTGGCACGAATCTTCATACAAATGGCGGGAACTCCTTTGCACCGTGCATCTCTTGGATGCAAAAGAAATGCACCATGTAAAGAAAGCTACAAATTTGGCGGGAATACTCCGTTGCACCGGGGTTCTCTTCTGCAGCAGAAAACTCCACCGTGCAAAGAAGCTGCAATTTAGCGGGAAAATAATTTAGCAGTGCCGAAGCGCACACAAACAAAAAATCACAACTTTGGGTTGTGACAAGGCACAAGTTCTAATTTGATCCTGAAACACTTTGCATATGGAGAACAAACAGACACATGAAATGACTTATCCAAAACCATACAAGAAACTGCAGCAGGGGCAGTAAGCAAGGCCAGATCTCCTGAGTCCCAAACCAGAACTTAATCCATGAGATCTTCCTTTGCTTGGTTGTGTCTAGTGCACTTTATGAGAATGTTTAAAGGTTCTAGCTGAAAGTAGAAACTGTTCTCTTTAAGATCATTTTTTTTCAGTTGCTTCACTGAGTGTAATCATCAGGAACGTAGCACTGAATTTGGAACTGAAGGATGGAGTACTGAACTTTTGAAAAGCCACAGTCTGTCTGGTAAACAATGCCTAGTTGTTCTTCATCTGAGAAAATTCCTGCAAAGAAACTGAACTTGTTTTCTTTTTAGTAAAGAAAATAGAGTTCTTAAGAAGTTTGCATTTTTAACATTAGGAATGGCCTAATGGTGGCAGCAGATACCATACAAACCATCTTGTTATGAACTGAAATCTAGTTCTAAGGAGGAAAGCAGGAGCTTGTCACAATACGTTACAAGCTGTTCTTCATTTTTTTTCAATAATTTCTGCCAGTATGAAGACAAGGACCCAAAATATTTATCAGAAAGCACATACGCAGTTGCTCTTTACTCTTATAAAAGCACATACTTGTAAGGTGGAGATATTAACATGTCTTAATTTTTTTACTTGTTTGCACCATCCAAGAGATGAATGCACATTCCTAATTTTCCTTTAATGGCTAGTATCCCAGTGAATTGTTAGATGCTTTTATATTTTAGAAAGACCTAACAGCCAAAGAAAACTGATGATGAAATTTTAATTTTGAAACTTCTCTGGAATTACAAACTAATTGGTGTTAAACAGGGAGAAAAAAGAATCTTTTCCTGTTTTTTAGTTAAAAGTAATACAAAAAAGGTGTCTCTAACATAGATCCTTTGGTGTAGCCATGTTACACTTAGTGCAAGGGGAAGTAAAGATAATGTTATTCTTTCTTGATATTTGGTCAGTTTGCTTGCATCCATGCAAGTTAGAACAGTATCAGAGTTGCTGCAAATTATGCCCAGCTACAGTGTTCTCCAACGTATCATTCTAGCATCTCTCTCTTTCTGGGAAATGCTCAAGTTGCTGATTTTGGGGGCTATTTTGCTTTTGTATGCTGGCACAAAGCAGTTGCAGTGCAGCCAGGATCTAAGATCCTCTAAAAGCCAAAGCAAGAACTGATTCTAACTACAATTATATTATTGTTAAAACAGATCCTTTTTTATGCAATCTAATATATGTTTCAAGTGTTCCCTTGTGTATCTTGGGAAATGTGTAGAGAGAGAGAGAGAGAGTGTGTGTGTGTGTGTGTGTGTGTGTAGAGAATGTAAATGTTAAAAGAAAAAAACCCTATAAATTTCAGTTTAGATAGTCATTCCATGGCTTTCTGAGAAAATGTGTTCAAATAATCACTAACTCCATAACTCTTAAGGAGTCTTTCAAATCGAGTCACCCTGAAACTACACAAGAGTAGCTAGCATGTATTTCTAGGGCAGTATAGTTATTGAATTCTAAATAACTGAACAGCTTTATAGCAGTAGACGATAACAATTTGATTAATCCTAATATGCAGATAATCAGTTTCATATTAAACACTTTAAACCTTTACTAGAATTAATCCATTTCACAAGGAGTGATAAAATTCTCATTCTCTTATAGATGTTCCTTTTACTTGACATAAGCCAGGATTGCTTGTCTCTCTGCATATTACAATCTAGCCACAGGTTTTTCTTTAGAAACTGCCTTTTCTGTAACTGCTTGTTTTGTCCTGTCGCTGCAGCATATTAACCATCAAAGAGTTATGTCCCACTTTATTGCCAAAGATTCTTTGCAGGTTTTAGTCGTACCTAAGAAATGTGGATGCCTAGACAGTTTAAAGATTAATAAACCAACATCTTAACAATTAATAAACTAACAGAGCTAACCCCTGCAATGTTGAGAGAAGATTATGAATACAGGTTTCCTTCAATTTATGCTGCACATGCGTTCCCGTAGAACATTGCATAAATCAAATTTGCATAAAGCAAACCCACTTTACAGTGTAACAAGTAGGGATAGGTTCCCATGGCGATGAGGGAGGGAGGCTGGGAGTAGGGAAGGGGTGAGGAGAGGGTTGCCACTCCCAGGGCTGCACAAGGCAGCAAAGCAGAGGGAACAGAGCAACACTCACCGCAGCACCAGGAGTGGCTGGCATAAGCTGCCTTCAGCCGCTGGGCTGCACTATGCTCTGCCTGTCCCCACTTACCTCTGCTTCTGGGCTACACTGTGCCCTGGTGCAGACAGCTGGTGTCAGCTGCAGTGGCCCCAGGAGCAGTGATCGCAGCCCGTGCTGGAGCGGCCCCGAGAGCAGTCGACACCAGCTGCCTGCACCATGGCACAGCATAGCCCAGGAGCGGGGGTGAGCCCAGGCACCCCCCCCCCCCAGCCACAGGCGGCTGGCACCGGCTGTTCCCAGGGCTGCTGCAGCCGGGGCTAAGGTGAATGGGGACATGGCCCTTTCCCCTCCCCCCCACAGGGGACAGGGGAGCTTAGATGCTTGGACAGGGGGGCATCTATGCTGATCGCATAAGAGTGAATTTACCTCGCATATGACAAATTACGGGTCTAAATATGCTCATTGCACAAGAACAAATTCACATATAAAGAACCTGCATAAATCGAGGGAAACCTGAAATGAAACTGATAAATGAATGAACATCTTTTGGATTGATATAGTCCTTCTATTCTTTATGCATTTAACACTTTCTGTATGAACCATAGTTTTAGAAGCCAGGTTTATCCTGAATACGGTGCGGGTGTTTTTTAGAAATTTTAGCTGAAACGCTCATTTAGTGTAAACTGTGCATATCTACATAAGACACTACTGTGCAGTGGTAAGTACTAAATAAATGTGTACTAGTATAAGCAAGCACTAAATAAACCAGAGTTACTGCACAGTAGCACCGGCAGGCATCTTTTAAGTGATGCTACTGTGCAGTAGCCTAATACTATGAAACTATAATACCATGCAGTAGCATATTAGCATTGTCTGTGCTGTGATGTGCTACTGCGCAGTATTATTCAGCTACTGTGCAATCAGTATCTCATGTAGATGTGCCCACTGTCATGGTTGCATGGACTTCACTGAAGCCAAGAACAACTTATGTCATCTGAGGATATATCTAAAGTGCAATCCAAAGGTCTGATTGGAGCTCATCCATACATATCTGAGCTTGTTAAGTATCAGTAAAACAGGATTCAGTGGTGTGGAATCAGAAAAAATATATGCCTTAAACTTTGATTATTTTAGTTATAAGATGACATAACCGCTTTGTGGAGAATTGCTGGCTTTGTATAATAGAACAGATAAGAGAAAATGTTTGTTCTTTGTAACTCCTCTGCAACTGCTTCGCTCACCGCGGCCTTAAAGATAGCAAAAAAGTATGTACAAATCTGATTTCCAGGTGCAAGAAGGAGGTTTGTGAACTAACCTCGCCTCCCCCATTAGTTCCCATCCTGATTACAGCAAAGAAATAATGAAGTAATATTATAGCCGCTTTTCATGCTAATTTCACTATATGATCACGGGAGTTGTAAGCAACTGTTAAAAAGTATATAAGCCTCCTAATTTTGCTCTTGCGGGGGGGACCCCTTCCAAGTGCTTGGGAGATCCATGTCACTTTGGAGTCCCCCCTACAGCTGTAGTTTCTTTTGAATAAAAGCTTCTGCTAACCTGACCCAAAAGTATGCTGCGTGTGTTTCCACCACAGTGGGTACATCTACCCGTACAGCTTGTGCTGGAGTATACTGCTCCCAGGAGCAGCATTTATACATGTGCCTGGGACCACAGTGGGTTGAGCCGGGACAGAGCAGCTCAGGCTGGCAGGGAGCCCAAGAGGTCAACCTGCCACCCCAGCTCAACATACTGTGGAGGGGCTGGCTGGGGCATGAGGGTGCTACAGTGTGAGGGCTAACCAGCAGGCAGCCCCCACACTATAGCACCCTCATGTCCCAGCCAGCCCTGGTCACTGCCTATACATGCATTTCAGTGTATGTAACTACTTCACTGTAGGACAGTACTTGTTCCGGACAGTACTATCCTACAGTAGAGTTAATTAATTTACTGTGCCCTAATACGAGCGTGCATGGTAGATGGTGATGCTCTACTACAGAGCTAATTAGTCAGCTCCACAGTTAAGCATACATGTAGATGCACCCAGTATGTGTTAAAAAACTCAGTGGCTGGACCAATCTGAGCTTCATGTTGCCATGGCTACATTTAGATGCAGGAAAAATTATGTTTGGAAACTAGTGTTTACATTTTAGAGCAGAACCAGTTATGAAAAATGTGGAATGTGATGTGGGTTAGTTAATATATAACTTTGTATTTCAACTCTCTTAAGCTGGAATTTAGGGTGCTCATCCATTAACTAAAGTTTTGCAGTTTTATTAACAGACAACTTTAAAAAAACATGTAAATCATTTGTGATAAAGCTAGATTAAGAGAATGCATTAACTTTTTGTTCAGTATGAGCTGAGACATCATAAGCACTTGCTCTACAAATACGCACTGAGCTTTCTTATGTAAATTGGGGTAATAAGTATCTATATAAATATTACTGTGGGTGTTTAGTTAAGGCTGAGATGCTTGTATTTAATGTACTCTAACAAATAGTGGAGATGACTCGCCAGTAAGCTCCTATATGCACCAAGGAATTAGATGCAATTAATCTGTACATATTGTGTCCAATTTGCCATATTCCTCATGTTTCCACTGGATGGGAATTATATTTGTAAGTTAATTTAAAGATCCAAAAAAGGTATTGGCTAGAACAATCTGGCATCTAAAATCTGCAAGTTAAATAACGAATACAATGCGTGCAGTCTGACAGTCACAAGTTGCGCTCAAGATGTGAAGACAATGCAGTCAAACTCTTCCCAGAAAACATGATTTTTTTTTTTTTACACATTGTTCCCATTCTGCCTATAAAATGATATGATCTACTTAGACTTGTAAGTTGTATTTGCTCTTCACTGTGGTATCCAAGTGCAACAGAATGTCAGAAATATAGACAGAGAAACAACACTGTTCCTGATGCAATCTGAAAATGGAGCACAGAGCGTGTGTCTACACATGCTTTTACACGCGCCTAAACTTAATGCACATTTCCCCAATGCACATTAAGGCAATTTAGGTGCATGTTTACACGTGCATGTGCTAAGGCGCATTAATGCGGTGTGTGGACCAACTTGGGGCTAACGTTAGTCCCAAGTCAATCGACATACACAGTGTTAATGCACCTTAGCACATCTACATGTGCGTTAAGGCACTTTAGCTATTTGTGCCTAAATTTGATACCTGTTTTTGCAGGTATCAAATTTAGGCGTGAATAGCTTAAAATTGCCATTTTTAAGGTGCGTTAAAGGCACGTGTGTAGATCTGCACCCTTCATGCACCTTAACAATGGCTAATGTGCCAGTGTAGACGCACTCAGACTCTACTAACACAGAGCTGATCATTCTGTATGTTACCGATTAAACTACGGTATATGCTTTCCTAAATTAAAGAGATCACCTAATCAGTGTCTTGCCTGGGCAAATTATTGATCAATCCGCGGATATTGCCACATAACTCTGATGAAACACAGAACCAAACTTACAAGCAAGGAATCTTGTGGGTGATATCTTTTATTGGACCAACTGCATGGTTAGGATAGACTTCAACAAGCTCTTGAATGCAGTGCATTCTTCTTTAGGTCACTTCTTCACTTTTAAATCAGAAATGCTGAAGTAAGATAAAATGGTTCAAAACTATGGAGATCTAGTTTAATTATTTTTAGATACCTACCACTTGCCTAACAGTGGACTAAGAGGCAAATGCACAAATTGTCTCATGGATACCACAGACAATGTAGTCTATAAACCCAAAAAAGTAAAGCTAATGTCTGACCAGTAAGTAGGTTGATCAGAACAATCAGACAAAAGGGCTTCACTTCCCCTCCTTTTTCTGTAACATACCACAGAAAACTGAGTAAAAATCAAGGGCGATACTCTGCAGCTGAGCCCAACAGAGGCATAAGCAGGCAAGGTTCTTTGGGTAGATGTGTTATCTTTTATTAGACCAACTAAATAGTTGGGGAAAATGTTCTTTGCAAACTTTCGGCCACAAACACCCTTCTTCAGGGATAGGGAGACTCTGCTGGTGTTATGTGTTCTTCAAGGTAGAAAAGCTATTTTTCAACATGCAGGTCTGTGAAAATGCAAATGAGTGGTAGTGTGGGAGACAATGGGGTAGAAATAAGAGGGAAGGGGAGGAAAGGAGGGAAAAATGTGAAAGAATATAGCTGGTCAGCTGCAGGCAGATTACCTGGGGTTGTTCTTAGACCAGCACAGTACAACAACGCAGAGGCATAAGTGCACACACAGGTGTGTACTAATTCAGAAAGGCAACAAGAGCGCATTCTGTAGATAAGAAAATACTAGCCCAGTAGAGTAACTAGAGGTGGGTGAGAGGGACACCAGCCCTGAGTGCCAACTTAGGAGGGGCAAAATTGTCACCCACCCCTGTGGAGTCTGCACCTCAGCAGCAAAAGCAGTCCTACAATGTTGTTCTTGCAGCAGCAACTGATGCTTTAAGAGCAGGAACCAGAGTGGGCAGAGCACATGGTGGTGGCAGCGATAGCAGTAGCAGCCATTGCTCCTAAGGACTGTTTTGGCCAAGACTACTGTTCCCCCCATCACACTCAGGACCCATGCATGCCCCCCTGCACCCCACTCAGAACCATGGTCCACCACCTCCCACAGGGCTTGCCCAGGGTGCAAATCCTGCTCGTTATGCCACTGTACTAGCCTATTCTAAACCAGAGAAGCAGATCACCGAGTCTATTAAAAGCTATGCGTACCCTTAAATATCAGGCCTAGATTAGAAGAGGTGAGACCTTTGAGTTCTGATCCCAGCTAAAAACTATGCATGCTGTTTGCAGCCTTTTCATTATTCCTCCTCCTGCTCAGGAGTCTGAAGTGTGTTCCAGACAATCCCAGAACTCAGAGAAAATAAAGGCACTTCAATCAAGCAAAGAAATCTGATTTGAAAATCCCAACTTAAAATATATATATTGAATATATATTCAATTTCTTTCTACATATACCTGAGCCAGGCAAATTAGGCTGAGATCCTAGACAAATTCTGTCAGTCATGCCTCGTAAGTGCTAAATTTGTTCTAACAAAAAGTTGGTTTATAAAGGCAAATTTTATACCAGAAAATGTCCAGGACTACATCTCTTCCACTCCTCCTCTTCCTCCAAATAAATGTATTTAGTAGCTTTAATGAATTTCAGAAGTGGATGAATGACCCCTGTGCAAGCAATCAGTAAAGTATTTTGTGATGCTTCCACATGCAGGACTTCATACAAATGGCAGATTATTACACACTCTACCCTGTAGTGTTGTTTAATACCACTCCAGCCAACCTACCATCACCTAGAAGTGAGCCAGTTGACCATGTTAATGCTTTCTTAGCCATCAGTGTTTGTAACAACTGTGTAGAGAAAGACTCATTTTGACTCTAGTGCTGTCTGTCATATTGACTTTAAAGTTCATGAGGAAAACAGTGTGGATGAAGTGTTTTTATCAGCATCCATTTCTATATGCAAAGGCTGAACAAGACAGACTCCAGCACACTATCTTTTAATACCATCAGGCCAGGTTCTGCTGTTGCTTATGTAACCTGGGTGGTACTCCAAGAGGTACCCCCTCTCCAATTGAAGGGATCAAAGCAGGTGTACGAGCGCTGTGGGAGGTGTAGGGACCCTCCTACCCCTATAGAGCAGAGCCAGATCACTGATGGGGACTTAACTATATACCTTTTAAGGAGAGAACAGTACTGGGAACATAACCAGTATAAACCAGGGGGGCATAGGGGACACTACAATGCCCCGAGTGGGCAGGATTCAACAAAGGTTAGACACTTACAATCATAGACATATTCATCCAGTTGACAAAAAGACAGGGTTAACAAAATATAAAATATAAACAGCAGAACAAACAATAATGGTTGGTGAAATATAAAAGGTACAAAATGACAGGGAATATAGGGCCTAGGTACCTGGAGGGGGAGAAAGGTAGAAAAAACACAATGGCCCTTTTCCACTGCAACAAGAATTTCTCCCTGTTAGCCCCAAGCCACCACCACTGGGACTTGAACTCAGATCTCCCACAAGGTGGGCAGAAACTCTGCCACACAGCCAGCAGTGCTAGTGCTGCTCTAAGCTGCTTAGGGTCTTGACCTTCTCAGAGCCCCGGCCTCACATGGAGCTTCCTGGCCTCTTACTGGAGAAGCTGGAAGCAGAGCTGGGAACCTCTCAGGTCACTGCTCAGATCCTTGCTGGAGCTGGGGACCCTCTCCTGCTGGCCACAACCTCTCGTAGGGGATCCTGGAGCCCAGCGGGAGCCTCACCTGCTGGCTGCATGCCGTGCTACTGAGGGTCCAACTGCTGCCTGCAGGTCCCACTCCTTCAGGCTCTTCTGGGGCAACTGCTCCTGCCCCATTGGCTTAGCTCTTGCCAGCTCCTTCCTTGTAGTCCCTCACTGGTCTCTTCTCTGAGTCAGCTGTGCTGTGCTGCCCCTTTTATCCCCCTCCAGGTGACCCACGGGGCCAATCAGGGGACATGGAGGGTGAGTCTCTGGGGTCTGGTTGGGGAGGAAAGTGAATCCCAAGTCGTCCAATCATCTTTTACCCTTTCAAAACCCCTGGGCTAAGTCACTGCCACCTAGCCCGTCACACTTACACCATTGTCAAGCCAGAGTAGTTACACTACTGACTTTAGTGGAGGTTCTCTCACTTTATGCTACTGTAAGTGAGAGTAGAATCTGGTCCACAGCAGCAGCCAGAGGCTTTTTAAAGTCCCAGAGCAGTTAAGATTTCCACCCTTCTCAGCACCCCTTCCCTTCCTCTCCTTGCTCAGCAGCACGTTCCAGCCCTCCCTTCCTTGGCCCCTGCTGCTGCTGTCTCCAGCTGTCCCAGGGGTGGGAGGCTCCAGAGCTGCTCCAAAAAGATAGTTCCAGATAGGCTGCATGAGGACCAGGCAGGCTCAGTTGAGGACAGTAGCAGAGGTGGCAGCAGGCCTGGTTCTCCTGGGTGTTTCCTGCCAGCCCAGGAGTGGGCTCAGGGACAGGGTAACCTGCT
>NW_005841832.1:4944838-4950006 GCF_000455745.1 Alligator sinensis | reverse complement strand
CTCCTGCCCCCAGCCAAACCTACTCCCTGCCTGGAGTGGGGTAGGAGTGGCTGGGACAGTGATGGCAACTGAGTGGGTTTCCCTGCATCCAGAAGTATAGGTGGGGGAGGGGAATGGGAGGGCAGGGGTGGTGCCACTGAGAATGGAGGGGAAGGAAGGGGGTGTCAAGAGTGTGTGGGGAATTCTTACCTGATTAGGGACTTAAGTCCCTGGATGCTTGCCTTCATGGTGTGGCTTTCCTTGCCATGGTCAGGAGGGAGGCTGGGAGTTGGGGATGTAGCCACTGCTGCAGCATGTATCACTGTTCCTACACCCTGCTTTTAAAAATCCTGAATCCATCTATGGGCCTGTTTGAAGCCATATTTCCAGTTTCTTTGACCTGGGTTCTTAGATTACAAGCTTGTTTTAATTACATAGCTTCCTTTAATTCCAAACTATGTTGTCTGTAATGGCTTTCTCAGGATAGCCCAAGCACAGCTCTAACTTGATCTCTCCATCACCATTGTATTTATTATCTTTGTTAGGGGCTGTGAAGTGAAAGAGCATGAAACTATTTTAAAAACAATCCACCACTGGAGAACTCACTTAAACAATGGTTTAAAGGCTTTTTAAAGTCCCAGAGCAGGTAAGATTTCCACCCTTTTCAGCACCCCTTCCCTTCCTCTCCTTACTCAGCAGCACGTTCCAGCCCTCCCTTCCTTGGCCCCTGCTGCTGCTGTCTCCAGCTGTCCCACTTAAACAGCGGTGGTTCCTTCCTTCCCTTTAGAGCCCTAGTTATACAGTCTGAGCAGCAGAGACAGAGGTTTCAAGACTCAACATAGTTCACATAGATCTACTCATAAATCTATACCTCTGGGCTTGGGAAGAGACCAAAAAAAGCATATAACACTCCAGAAGTGAGGACAGGTCATAGGGGCCTACAAGTCATTCCTACTTCAACTGAAAGACATTCCTCTACAGGTAAACTGCTGATAGGGCTACTACACATGACATCAGCTGGTAAGACTATTCTCTGTATTGCAATACTGCTACATTTTGGACCTGATGGATCCTATTCCACCTATTAGGTGCCTAAGTGGACGTATATGCCTAAGTATGGTTATATTCCACCCTGCCCAGGTCCCTGAAAAACATTAATGTGCCTACTTTTGCAGCATGCCATTTTAGCCATAACATTACGTCACAAAAGGATCTACCCACATTTGCACTAACCATTTTCAGTGTGGGGTCCCTCTACATATTTCCCTTAGTTTCACAAGTAAATGTGACCTGTAATGCTAAATTCTGATCTCAGTTTGCACTACAATAATTCCAATGCAATTCCACTGTAGTCAGTGGAGTTACACTGAAATTACAACAGAGAAAATGGCTCCATGGTGAATAAATAATATTGACGTGCTGACAGACTTTAGATAGAGATATAGAGCTAGTCATTACAGAGAGCTGAGGAAAACCATATGGCCCCCATATAGGATTTGGTGGTTGTATAAATATCTCTTATCTGAACAAAATGGTTAGCATTCTCCTCTGTGTGGGGAAGGTTCATTTTTGTGATCAAATTCGCAGATTTCCAAGTAGTATATACCCTATATGTTGTTAAAGAGTTGCAGTAGGATGCATGGCAGTGATTCTCAACCTATTTAGACTCAAAATAGTCTCAAAAAATGCCAGCTCTTAACTTTCATGCATCTTTATACTATGAAAAAACAATAGAGCAATTATATTGTTACAAAAATCTCAGAAAGACCACAACAGAATGTTTTTGGCACTATGAATTCCTATTCAAAATTGTGGAGCTTATCTTGTGAATCAAGTGTAGGTGTTTGCACACTTAACCATGGTAATATTCTTAAAAGGCATAGCATAACTTGGGGGTGGAGGGGAGGAGGAGCATAACTGGAAGAGCAACCAGAGCAGCAGCCCCAGGAGCCACCTTTGTTTGGAGCGGGGGAGTACCAAAGTATCCACCACGCAACAGCACCTGATCACACTGCTTCAACTGCTGTTTCTCATGGCTGCCCCAAGCATGAAGCCACCTTGCTATGCTTCGCTTAAAAGGATCTTATGGCCCCCTCGTTGAGAATAACTGATGTCTGATCTGGGCTCAAAATGTGAGTTGCATAATGAATTATGCCTGTGAAGCCAAGTTGACATTGGGCCTGATCCTTCTACCTTTAAACAGTCAACATTACCATTGACTTCAGCTAATGATTTTTCCTGATTAGAGACAGCAGCACTGGGCTGCCACATTCCAGCCACTGTGCTAGTCACCATTTGTTTTTATATTTCTCATCTTTACCTTTTTTAATCAACACACCCTCCTTCCAATTAATTAAGCCTGTCTTTTTCACTGTAAAATTATGGAGCTCATGGTTCCAAAGACCTCAGAATAATTCTGAGACTTGCACATTTTGTTGAGCAATTGGAGGGAGAAATACCATTGGATTGGTTTTTTTTCAGGCAGAGGAGGAAATAACCTCTGTTACTGACTAAAGAAGTCCTTTAGGCTAGAGACAGAAATTACACCTAAACTGGTATAAGTGGTCAGAAACTGACTCAGATCTGTAACACAATACAAGTTCAGTGCACATACATCACTTTCAAAATGGCCAAAACTGGTTTAAGATAAACCTAGATGGATATAATATCAGACTTAACTGAGTTAAGTTAAATCAGTTTATTGAACTTCTGTCCCAGATCCACTCCAGATTCAAGTTAACTCACAGCCCCCAGCATTCCAGGGATGCTTTGAATATCTCCCCACAAGCCCCCCACCCTCGCAGGGTGGGTGGGCTAGCCTTGGCCCAAGCTGTCCACTCCAGCCCAGCAGGTAGGTGTGTTCTAGCGCTTCTTGGCTTCTGGCTGGCCTGGGCCACTGCAGGCACGTGGCTGCATTTTTAGAGTCAAACATGAATGTCTATTCACTTGCTTATCAGTTCAATCTATGCAGCTTAGACTTACCTGTGAAGATTGAATCAATTCAGCCTCAGGCTTTTTGGTTGTCTGTACTTAGGCTTAAAGACAACTAATTTTTTTTGATCCCAACTGCCTTTGAGTAATTTTTTTTTAACTTTGGATGTGAAAGGCAAGTACTTAAAGTGGGATTTTCAAAGTACCTAATTGACTGAGTAGTGCAAGTCCCCTTGACTTTCAATTGGATGCATACTCCTAAGTTACTTAGATGCTTTTGAAAAAAACTACCCTTATTCTACGTGTATGCATCTATGTGAATTTAATGCCATTGAGCTCTACAGGTGTCCCATACTCATGAAAACTAGGCCACAAGTGCCTAACCACAGGTATCCAATTTTGACAATGCTGTCCTTCCTATTTCACCTATATGTGTGCTAGCATGGTTGTCTTCATGTTTCAATAAGATACAGGCAAAAGAAAATTTACTTTCTCTGATCTTTGTCCTAGGCCCCTAGCGTATTACTAAAGCTTTTAGTTTCTTTTAAACTGGAGAAAAAATATGTTTTGTGCTACATCTGATGAAGCACCACACCATCTGCACCCCCTTTTTCAAAATCCTGTATCTGCCTATGGAGATAGGAAATGTGGATTTGAATATCTTCAGGCAGAGGATGGAACTGAGCCTGGGTCTTCCACTTTCTGGATGGCTGCTCTAAAACTCCAGGCTGTTACATAATAAAAGGGAGACACCTCCACACCCACATTCTTTCATCTCTGGTGGGTTTTTTAAGAGTGATCCCTGCTCTGTACTCGAAAGAAGGGATGTAGGCACCTACCTATAGGAGACAGTTCTGTCCTATGGATACCAAATGGATGAAGGCATGTCCCTGCAGTCCCAAGTAATACTTATCTCTATGTTCAGTGTTACCTACCAGTTGTAGGCAGCTGCACACTGAGTGGGAGGAGGGTAGGTGGCTCAATTCCCATTCTGAGATGCCTAACCCTCCCTGTATACTGCAGAACAACCTAACATTTAACCCAAAGGTCTGGATTCCAGTCATCTAGAAATTAGGTGTTTAGGTCTTCTTTTTTTTGGTGGGGTGGGGCCAGGGAACAGGTCTAACCCTATGTGAATTCATGGGCTGCGTCCAGACGAGCCTGCATGTGCCTCTTGCAGCATCTCAAACCCCTTTGAGATGCTGCAAGAGGCACATGTGGGAACAAAAAAAAGTTGCAGCGGGGGAGCAAAATTAGACCCCTGGATATCCACAGGTCAAAGAATACCCTGGGGGGAAAAAAGTGGGTCAGGGCACAGTCTGGGACCTGAGGCAACTGGAGGCTCTGTCCTCCACAGAGACGCTGTGCCACCTTGGCCTCTGTGGTTGGCCCTTTCCCTGGTCCTGAAGCATGCTGCCTGCCCATGCTGGGCAGGCAGCAGTGCAAGTTGCAGCAACCCAGACCTGACTTCTGCCAGGTAAGTAGGGGGTTGGGTGCTGGAGAAGGGGGGAGGGGATCTTCCCCAACCCCCCATTTGTTTCCCCCCAGCCCCGTTTATTACAGCTCATTACCAGGGGCTTGTTTCCAGCCTCCTGCTGGTCTCCAGCCTCCCGAGGCTGGAGACAAACAGGAGAAGGAGCAGGGGGATGGAGAGAGCAAGAGGCTGGAGACAAGCCCCTGGAGATAAGCTGGAGACTTACCCTGCTCTCTCCAGCCTTCTGCTCATTCTCTGCTACTGCTGGTGAGTGTGGTGGGTCTGGGAGAGCAAGCAGGGAGCTGGGGGAATGAACAGAGGGTGGGGGGAATGAATGGGGAGCAGGGAATGAACAGGCGATGGGGAAATGAATGAAGCTGGGGGAAACAGATGGGTGTGGGCAGAATGAGCCTTCTGCTCATTCTCCTATTCTCTCCAGCCTCCTGCTTGGTCTCCTGATCATCTCCAGCCTCCAAAGTCTGGAGAAGAGCAGGGGAATGAGCAAGGGGCTGGAGACCAGCACAGGGACTGGGGTGGGGGGAGCTGTAGTCCCTGGGAGGGCCTAGGACCCTGCAGGCAGGGTAGTCCATGTGCTGGAGGGGTGGGTTCTGCCCTGTTGGGGGCAGGGGAACATTGGCAACGTGGAGAGGGTACATATGGGTGCACATGTACCCCCTGAACGTTGTGGTGCACCCCCTCAGAAAAGGCACTGCCAACACTGTCGGCAGTGCCTGTGGGTGATCATCGCTTGCCACCACCCCCCCCCCACCACCCGCGGCGACCC
>NW_005841832.1:4942705-4944737 GCF_000455745.1 Alligator sinensis | reverse complement strand
CCGGTTGGCGCTTGCCACCCCTCCACCTGCTGCCGACAGTGCCAGTGGCATCTGCGGGAGCTCTCCATTTACCGCTGCCACCAGCGCCACCGTGTCTCACCAGCCATCAGGGGCACACAGCGTTCATGCAGGGGACCCACCCCTCCTAAGCAGCCCCCACACCCACAGTCCCCCCACACCTACCCACACACATCCCCCCATCACACATCCAACCATGTGATAAGGAAACCAAAAGCAAACATTAAAACATATAGATATTTAGGATTTATTTTATTATGATGCTAGAGACACTGGTAGGCTTCCAAATTTCTTTAACATTGTAAATATAGCAAGAAAATATTGTCCATGTGATCAAGTCCCCTTTCTCTCTCTCTTTTGTTTTAATCGTGGAAGAATGTGGATTTTGGGGTATTTTAAAAAGTGAATTTGGGATGCTGCTTCAGCAATCTAGTTGACACAAGGGGCTAGTGTCCCCAGATACCAAGTGGCTGGGCCTCGGAAGCTCCTGAGAGCAAGCAGCCCTGAGCTGCTGGCCAGGGCAGGTTTTTATATTGCTGGGGCCAGCACAGGTGCTAGCCCCAGGCTCTAGCTCCCTCTGGCTGCAGATCCGGGAGGAGCCAGGAGGGGTTATTTTGCCCCAAGTGGCACAATTTGCTCTGCAACAAAGTGCATGTCTGAGCACGTGCGCTGAGGCAAAAAGCCCCGGCTCAAATTTGCACCACTTCTATTTGAGCTGCTGCAAGTACACATGCTTGCATGTGTGGACGTACCCATGATGTTCAGGTTTCCTGCAAACTATAAGTAAATACATTCAGGTACTTTCTGGCCAGCCACAGCCTCCTAAAACCATGCAAAATCTTAAAGTGAGTGTAACAGGGGGCCTCCTCAGGGCCCGTCAGCCAATGGCTCCACCCACCTGTTTCTGGGCCAGCTGCCCACCTTCCCTCCTGCCATGCCTTGCTGTTAATTAATTAATTACTTTAATTAGGTGGGAGGCTGCCCATTTCTTGCCCTGATGCCATGGGGCGCTATCTGCAGCTCCATACCTCCCCTACACCACAGCCCATGCCTTGCAGATGGCATCCATGGTTCTTACAGTAACTGGCTGCATGCTGGGCCCCAGACTTCTCTGATCAGGACCCCTCTAAGATCTCTCCATTCCGGCAGCCTACCCTGCCTTCATTCAGGCTATCTAGCTCCCTGAAACTATTTTCCCCTCTCGGTTGTGGTCCCTCTGGGACCTTTGACCCTACAGGCCCTGGCCTCACCTCCAAGGCCAGTTGGAAACCCCAAGCCCTCCTAGTTCTGGGCATCCCTTGTGGTGGGCCCCTGGCCCTTTTGACCAGTCTGGTCCTGGCTCCAGCATTGACCAGTCGAGGGTACGTTCTCTGTCAGGTCTCTGAGTCTCTAGCCCCACTCTATCTCCTGGAGTCTGCCCTCTGGGCCCTACTGTCCTGACCCACCTGAAGGTGGGAGCTGGGGTTAAGGTGCCCCAACCCGCCTTTCACTGGGGTGGTAACTGGCCTGGCATTTCCTGGGGGCTCCTGCACCAGAGAGCCCCACCAGGCCACTCACTCCTGGCAGGGTGCAGTTTTAAGTCATGCCCAGGACTAGGGGCCTCCAGACCATCCCCTACAGCTCCTCCCTTACCTCCAGGATGATACAAACAGCCATGCAGCCAGGCAGTGTTGCTGCCTGACCCACCAGCAGGGAACTGATCTATTTATATAGGCAGCCAGGGATCTAAAATGGCTGCCCTAATCAAGCACCTGCTGGCTGCTTGGCTCTGATCTTAAAGTGGCAGGCACCAACAGTGGCCTGCCACAGTGAGTTTCAATAAATATTCTTTACTCCCTCATCCACACTATAGTGACTTCTGTAAATACTGCCAATTGCAAAATATTGAGTCTTTCAGCTGAAAACCAGAACCACCTTGACTATCCATAGATTCATAGATTCATAGATGTTAGGGTCGGAAGGGACCTCAATAGATCATCGAGTCCGACCCCCTGGATAGGCAGGAAAGAGGGCA
>NW_005841832.1:4938406-4939024 GCF_000455745.1 Alligator sinensis | reverse complement strand
CTGCCACTCTGCTGTGGAGGGCATTCCCCGGGCTGCTTCTTCCTTAGGTGCCTGGTCCTGCAGGGAAAGGAAATAACTGTCAATTTTGTCCTCCGCCTCCCTGATCCCCCTCAGCCTGCTAACCTCCTCCCGGAGCTCCAACTATCATAACCAACTCAACCAGTCCCACAAGCTCAGTGAATTAACCTTTTTATTACTATTGTTTTTCTCATAGTTTCATAGTTGGTAGGTGTCACAACCCAGTTAATCAGTGCCCATGCCACTAGCAAGAGACACCATTCAGACCACCCTCACTTTGCACACAGTAGTCAACTAAGGGTTAAAAGAAATCCTTGCCAGAAACTCCTGAAACAAAATCCTGGCGGAGAGCTGTATATAATTTATGCCCACGTCACAAACAAGAAATGAAACTTAAGCCTTCTGAAATTTATGCCCATGTCACAAACAAGAAACAAAACTTGAGATTGGTCAGGGTGAAAGGGGATATCCCTGCCATAAATCCCTAGCGAAAACTGCTGTATAATTGGCGATTCTAACACAAACCAGATGACGTGGCTTAAATCAATTGGTCACTGTGTAAACAAAACCAGCTTGCACTTCCGCCAAATCGGAGAACTC
>NW_005841832.1:4924844-4928532 GCF_000455745.1 Alligator sinensis | reverse complement strand
AATCCGGTCTCCAGCCTGTCCCTCAGCCCCCTCTCTGTCTCTTGTTCCCCCGCGCGGGAAAAATTGCTCCCCCTTTTATCCAAGCCTCTCAGCCAATCCCAGCTCAGGGCCCTTCCTGGGCTTTTGCTAACGGCTCTCTTTCAAACTTTGCTGGGGTTACATCACCCCTCCCACTTCTAACAGGGCTGCTCCCAAACCGCTTCACTTGCCCTCAGAGCCTGCAGTGTCCCCTCTGGGACAAACTGTCTCTGCTAGGCAGCTCTTCCCATTCTGTTCAGGTGGGTCCATTTTTTAAAGGCTGCTACATCCTCCCCCACGTCAAGGTTCGCTGTCCCAGTGAACCGGGCTGGATGCAGTCTCAGTCCCTTAGTACTTCCACGGTGAAGAGATGGAGACCTCGCCGCTGACTCCCGGCGCATTGTGTCAGCCAGGATGATCCTTTCCTTATTCGAATGGGCCGGGTTGTATCGAGCGCTATCTCCTTGGAGCTAACTTCTTCACTGCCATCAGGACTCCAACCCTGACCACGTGGGGACTCCAACTCCTGGTCCCAGTTAATATCGCCCTCTTGTTCCTCACCAGTGCTACCTGCAGCAGGATTTGATGAGACTCCTGTTGTATTCTGAGCCGGGCTACTACTCTGCCCGGGCTGAGGGGAACCCCCTGGGATGGCCCCACACTGGGGTCCACGGGGTCCTCAAGCTCCAAGTGACGCCAGGCGACCCCAGTACCTAGGTCTAACCCTTCAGAATAGTCCTCTTCAGACTCACTATTGGGCTCGTGCCAGTGTCCAGTGAGCTCACGCCCTTCCTGCTTTGCACAACGGATCTGCTGCCGTGTGGTACTTTTCCGTGGGGACTCATGACCCCCTTCTCTTGTCAATGGGGGTCCCACCAACTCCCCTACCGAAGGAGCAAGTTCCTATGCACAGTCTTTTCTGGGCCCCTTCCACTTTCAGGGCATATTTTGTAGACTGGTAAATTCCCAAGTTGTCTTTCAATAATATAAGGAGAGGGCCGCCACCTATCAGCAATTTTGTGTTTTCCTACCACCCCAAGGTTCCTCAGCAGCACCCTATCTCCAACCTGTAGGCCTTGTGGATGCACTTGAAGGTCATACCTCTGCTTGTGCCGGGCTGTGTTTCGATGGGCAGCCTCCATTGCCAGCCGGTACGCTTGCCGCAGTCTCTCTCTCAGCTTTTGAGCATACTACCCATATGATTCGGACTCACCCTAGTCCTTGGCAACCCCGAAGCAGAGATCTGTTGGTAGTGGAGGTTCCCTTCCAAACATGAGTGAGTAGGGGCTGGCTCCGGTGGCATCATTTCTGGTAGCGTTGTACACATGCACCAAAAAAGCTAGGTGTTAACTCCAACAATCCTTCTGTTCGTTCTTCAGTGTACCCAACATATTAAGTAGAGTCCGGTAAACCTCTCCGGCTGAGGGTCCCCTTGAGGGTGATAGGGAGTGGTCCGTGATTTCCGGATGCCAGCCATCTGGAAAATTTCTTTTAACAGGTGACTTTTGAAGTCTCAACCTTGATCAGAATGGATCCACTCTGGAAGGCCATACACCACAAAGTATTTTTCCCACAGAACCTTTGCCACAGCGGTGGCCCTTTGGTCCCTGGTGGGGTAGGCCTGGGCATACCTGGTAAAGTGATCTGTGACTACTAGTACATTGCCGATGTTTTTGCGATCAGTTTCAATAGTTAGGAAGTCAATACACACCAGCTCCAAGGGCTTTGAACTGCTGATGGTGTGCAGGTATGCCGTCCTAGTTGGCAAAGTCTTCCATTGCATGCAGCGTGCACAAGTTTCACATTTCTTTTGGACATCTCTGGCCATCCCAGGCCAATAAAATCGGTCCTGAACCAATGACAGCGTTAGCTTGATCCCAAGGTGCCCGAGGTCGTCATGCAACGCTCTTAGTGCCAGTGTCCGGTATTCTTGGGGCAGCACTAGTTGCTTGTGAGTGCCCCCATCTGGGGTGGTTATCATTCGATACTGCACTCCCTCTATGACCCTCAGTTGGGGCCATTCATGAAGGAGGTGTTGGCCACCAAGTGTTTTAGGCTTGAACTCTTTTGACAAGTCCCCTTCTTTCCTAAAATTTCTTTTATGTCAGGGTCAGCTTCTTGAGCTCGCCGCCATCCTGTCCCCCCCCCATCCTGTGGCATTGAGTCATGGCAGCGGCGATTGATCTAGAGTCACATAACCCACCGTGGCCTGTGGGACACTGTCTGGTGGCAGGCCCAGCACTTCTGCTGCACGGTCAGGTAGTCTCTCTGCCTCAGATGTTCTTCTTTCCTCCAAACCACAGATGCTCTGCACTTCATCCACCGTTGCTATTTCTCTCTCCTGCTTATACGGTTGTCGCGATAAAGCATCAGCATCTGTTTTTCCTCTCTGCTCTATAGTGTAAGCTGAAACGGTAATCGGCCAATGCTGCTACCCAATGGTGCCCTGTTGCATCCAGCTTGGCACTTGTTAGCACATAGGTCAATGGATTGTTATCAGTCCAAACTTCAAACGGGGTCCCATACAGGTAGTCCTTGAATTTGTCAGTCACCGCCCACTCGAGTGCAAGGAACTCTAGCTTATGCGTCGGGTACCGAGTTTCACTGTCGACTAAACCTCGGCTGGCAAAAGCAATGGGTTTTAATTTTCCTTGGTGCGCTTGGTATAGCACCGCCCCCAACCCCTCAAGGCTGGCATCCATATGCAATACAAATGGCCGTTGCGGGTCTGCATAAACTAATACTGGGGCACATGTCAAACTCCGGATGAGGGCTCTGAATGCCCGCTCACAATTTTCATCCCATCACGGCCCAAATGACTCTAATGGGTCCTGCAAATCCAAGGGCCTGCCTGCTCTTGCCTTAGACAGAGCTCCTTTACTTCGGATCTGGCTCTTTTTCACCTGATATCCCTGAGTGAGGTCGTTTAGGGGTTTTGCCAATCTGGCATAGTTCTGGACAAATCGTCTATAGTACCCAGCAAACCCCAAGAATTGCTTAAGTTCCTGAAAGTTTCTTGGCCTTGGCCACGTTGCCACGGCATTGATTTTATCGGGGTCTGTGCTGACTCCCTCCTGGGACACTATATGTCCAACATATTTGACTGACGTCTGGCAAAACTGGCACTTGTCCAGGGCAAGCTTAAGCCCAGCAGCTTGCAATCGATCCAGGACTTTCAACAGTCGCTCTTCATGCTCCTCTAGCGTCTTCCCAAATACTATGAGGTCATCCAGGTATACCAGCACTTGGGTCATGTTCATATCTCCCACTACCTTTTCCATTAACCGTTGAAATGTAGCAGGGGCACCGGAGATCCCCTGGGGCATCCGCTTGAATTGGTAGAACCCCAGTGGGCAGATGAAAGCTGTTTTTTCTTTATCTTCTTGTGCCAGCGGAATTTGGTAATAACCACTCCGCAGATCAAGCACCGAGAACCACTGGCTTCCCAACAAACAATCAAGGGCATCTTGCACTCAGGGAATGGTGTATTGGTCCACCGTAGTGTGGCTGTTGAGGGTTCGATAATCGATGCACATCCAAATTTTGCCAGATTTTTTTCACACTACCACAACTGGGGAGGCATATGGGCTACGTGTCTCAGATATGATACCATGGTCCAAAAGTTCCTGGAGGTGCCGCCTCACATCCTCCATCTCTGAAAGGGCGATTC
>NW_005841832.1:4923847-4924399 GCF_000455745.1 Alligator sinensis | reverse complement strand
GCGCAGGCACCTTTTCGGGAGTCTCGCCTGCATAATACAAAGCTCCCAGCCTGACATCAGTTTCAGGGCCGGCTGAGGTCTCAATCCGCTGATATGCTTCAGCGCAAAGGGCATGCATAGGCAAAGCTTTTAAGTACTGCTTCCTGGCCTTTTGCCAACAATATTGCGCTAGCACCTGGAGCAGACTGGAATTAGTTCCGACAATTATATAGGCCCCCCGCATCCACTTAGGATCTGGGCACACAAGCGCAGCAACAGCCACAGACTTGCATACCCTAGACACTTCCTTGGGGAACTGTAGCTGGGCAGTAACATACCCATTGTACGGGTAGACCTCTTGGCTTAAGCCTCATAGCCCCAGCCCAGTTAGTGGTTGCAGTGGTAAATGCTTCAAAAACTTGTCATAGAAGGACTGGAATATGATAGTTACTTGTGACCCACTGTCTAACACAGCAATACACCTCCGTCCCTCTATCACCACAGGGACCTCTGCCCTAGGTCCCACTAGTCCTGGTGGAAACTGAGCTCAGGTTCCCGGACTGTCAGAGCCTG
>NW_005841832.1:4918435-4921624 GCF_000455745.1 Alligator sinensis | reverse complement strand
CTCTGCTCCTGCAGGCCTCTCTCAGGGGCTCTCTGAGGGACCACTGCGCTGAGACTCTGAATCCGGTCTCCAGCCTGTCCCTCAGCCCCCTCTCTGTCTCTTGTTCCCCCGCGCGGGAAAAATTGCTCCCCCTTTTATCCAAGCCTCTCAGCCAATCCCAGCTCAGGGCCCTTCCTGGGCTTTTGCTAACGGCTCTCTTTCAAACTTTTCTGGGGTTACATCACCCCTCCCACTTCTAACAGGGCTGCTCCCAAACCGCTTCACTTGCCCTCAGAGCCTGCAGTGTCCCCTCTGGGACAAACTGTCTCTGCTAGGCAGCTCTTCCCATTCTGTTCAGGTGGGTCCATTTTTTAAAGGCTGCTACATTCATTTTGGCATCAATAATAACTCCAATAAATTCCCCAGCCTGGAGGTGTGCTGCTGGTTCTTCCTCCCCAGGTGCATTACCCTGCACTTGTCAGTGTTGAAACCCATCCTGTTCTCATCCACCCACCCTTGTAACCTGTCCAGGTCTGATTGCAGCCTATTCCTCCCTTCTAGCTTGCCCACTTCCCCCCCACATCTTAGTGTCATCTGCGAATTTGAACAGGGTCCTTTTTACCCCCTCGTCCAAGTTGCTGATGAAGATTTTAAACAGTGCAGGCCCAAGGACCGAACCCTGGGGAACCCCACTGCCCACATCCCTCCAGGTCAAGTAAGACCTGTCCACCACCACCCTCTGGGTGCAGCCCTCCAGGCAATTAGTGACCCATCTGAGTGTGTAGGTATCGATGCCACAGTCTCCTAGTTTTTTAATGAGAATGGGGTGAGAAACAGTGTCAAAGGCCTTCCTAAAGTCCAGAAAAACTATGTCCACCACGACACCTGTGTCCATGGATTTTGTGACCTGGTCATAGAAGGCCACCAGGTTGGTCTGACAGCACCTGCCAGACATGTTGGTTGCCCCTAAGCATAACCTCCCCTGCTGGCCCCTTGCAGACATGCTCCAGGATAATTCTCTCAAAAAGCTTACCCAGGACCAAGGTAAGACTAACAGGCCTATAGTTTCTTGGGTTCTCCTTCCTCCCTTTTTTGAAAATGGGAACCACATTGGCCCTTTTCCAGTCCTCTGGCACATAGCTAGAGCACCACAAGTGCTCATAAAGCTGCGCCAGGTGTACTGCAATGACCTCTGCTAATTCCCTCAGCACTCTGGGGTGGAGATCGTCAGGACCTGCTGATTTAAATATGTCCAGTCCCTCCAGAAGTTCCCTGACTAGGTCCTCTCTGACCCTAGGCCTGGGTGCGCCTCCCCTGGGGCCTATAGGGGTCCCAGTTGGGGGGGGATGACCCGGTCCCTGCTCAGAAAAATGGAGGCAAAGAAATTGTTAAATAGGTTAGCTTTGCTGTCTGGTACGATGACCAGACCATTTCTAACAAATGGTTGAAAAAATGTTCCATATGCATCTCTCCTGGAACTGCTCCCACTCTTTGCAGTGAATCCTCAGTTGTTTGCTTCTGAACTGTTGGCCTGTCACCCTGCAACTACCCCCCAATTCTTTCTGATCTCAGTCTCAACACAGGATAAAGCGACTGGAGTCAAAATTCATCAGAAGAGCATGAGAGCTAATGCTGCTGGCAGAAATCTTACAGTTTGTGATATGACCTTGTGTTTCAACCATGAGTTATATTCCAGAATCCATGACATTCAGCAACTCTGAACTATTCCTGATCTAACCTTTTTCTTTCCTGTTTTTTTTCCAGTTTTCTTCCACTTTTCAGACACACACAATTTCTTTCCTCTAATCCTTGCTCCCAGGGACCAATCCTGTGAAGTGCTGAGTACCCCAACTTCAACTTGTTGCAATGTAAGCAAATAGTGCCTCCAGGGTTGAAGGCTCAGGCCCAGTGAAGGCGGAGATATTCACATGCAGCATAATCAAGTCCTATGATATAGTCCCCCCACTTTTTCCCATCCCTTATCTCTTTTTATTTTCTACATCCACTCTTTCACCTCTGCTGTATTTTTCTTTACCTTCCCTTTCCTTCCCACAGCTCCCTCTTTCCCTTTATGCCACACCTACAGGTGCTACAACATTCTGGTATTGCTGAAGCATTAGAAGTTCAAGTATTTATGGTTTATTCTAGCTAATCTTGGCCCTTGAAAAGCCATCTAATTTCCCATGAAACATATATGTCCATGACATTTGGCAGCTGGAAATCCCATGATTCAGTAGATGATTACCTCCCTAGCCCTCCCCCACAGTCTTTACGTCATGCTAGCTAAGCCTAAACTCAGTTCTGTGAAAGCAGAGTTTGTGCATTTCCAGTAATGCAGAACTAGCATGTATTTGTGGAGGAGGTAGTGGAAGTGCAGGATCATGATTTCCCATGAAATAAAAACTACTGAAGGACCCTTTTCTGCTCTGTTCAGAGCACCAGAGTATGAGATATGCTTTACTTCCCTACAGGGCCACTTCATCAGCAAGGCAGAGTTCCCTGTTTCAGTTTAAAAGGGCCCGCCGACAGGGAAAAAGCCCCAGTTAGACGCGGGAGCGGCGAGAGACACGCGGGTGAAAGCCCGCTGTGCCCCCGCTGCCCCGAAGCCCCCCAGAGACCCTCCAGCAGCCGCGGAGCCCCCCGGCGAACCCCAGCACAGTCGGAAGTAAGCAGGGCCCGTGGAGAGAGGGGGCTAACCCCTTAGTGTGTGCATGGGAGGAGGCAGCTGAGTGGAGCCGGGTCGGGTCAAGCCCCACCCAGGCCCCTACTTCGCCCAGCCCCCCAGGGAGCCACACGACCGGAGCCGCGCAAACAGGCTGCGCAAACAGGCGCACTTCGCCACCGGTGCGTGAGTTAGCGCGGAGTTCGCACAGGAGGGCGCACAGGAGGGCCCAAGACCCTGCCTGCGCACCCCCCAGGGTAGACAACCCCAGCTGTAGCCAGCCTACCAAAGGCATGCCACGGATGGGCACGCACCGCACCCCGAGGGTCCCCTCAGGCTCCGCGGCCTCCCCCTCCAGCACCTCAGAGACGGCCACCCAGATGGAGCCCCTGGTTCCGGGCTCCATGCAGACGGAGCTCCTGGCTCTCGGCTGTGGGGGCTGCCTGTCCCTTCTTCAGGCTCTGGGACCTGGGAGCATGGTGACCTCCCCTTGTGGGGGCTGCTCCCTTTTGGGGTCTCTGGCGCGCCAGCTGGAGGAGCTCCAGGCC
>NW_005841832.1:4912724-4915774 GCF_000455745.1 Alligator sinensis | reverse complement strand
CAAAAGCGGACTGGCTAAGTTTGCCGATGACACCAAACTTTGGGGTAAAGCGTCCACACCTGAGGACAGGAGGGTGATCCAGGCTGACCTGGACAGGCTCAGCAAGTGGGCGGACGAGAATCTGGTGGTGTTCGACGCTGATAAATGCAAGGTTCTCCACCTTGGGAAGAAAAACCCGCAGCATCCTTATAGGCTCAGCAGTGCTATGTTGGCTAGCACTATGCAAGAAAGAGACTTGGGCGTCATCATTGACCACAAGATGAACATGAGCCTGCAGTGCGATGCTGCGGCTAGTAAAGCGACCAAAACGCTGGCTTGCATCCATAGATGCTTCTCAAGCAAATCCCGGGACGTCATTCTCCCCCTGTACTCGGCCTTAGTGAGGCCGCAGCTGGAGTACTGCATCCAGTTTTGGGCTCCACAATTCAAAAAGGATGTGGAGAAGCTTGAGAGAATCCAGAGAAGAGCCACGTGCATGATCAGAGGTCAGGGAAGCAGACCCTATGAAGACAGGCTGAGAGCCCTGGGGCTCTTTAGCCTGGAAAAGCGCAGGCTCAGGGGTGATCTGATGGCCACCTATAAGTTTATCAGGGGTGACCACCATTATCTGGGGGAACGTTTGTTCACCAGAGCACCCCAAGGGATGACGACTAGGTCGAATGGTCATAAACTACGACAAGACCATTTCAGGCTGGACATAAGGAAGAATTTCTTTACTGTCCGAGCCCCCAAGGTCTGGAACAGCCTGCCACCGAAGGTGATTCAAGCGCCTACATTGAACACCTTCAAGAGCAAACTGGATGCTTATCTTGCTGGGATCCTATGACCCCAGCTGACTTCCTGCCCTTTGGGCAGGGGGCTGGACTCAATGATCTTCCGAGGTCCCTTCCAGCCCTAATGTCTATGAAATCTATGTTTCCCTGAAGTAATTTGTTCTCCAATCTACATGAAGCAGATAAATATCCCACTAAGCTTTTGTTGGTGCACTGCAACTGCCACCCAGTCCTTAGTAAGAACCCAGATTTTGAATCATAGCAAAGGGCCTTTTTGTTACAGCACCTTATGCAGAGGATCATCTTCTTCCCTATGTCAGGGGTAAACTAGGTAAGATGCAGAAGTTTATTTCCACATCTACAGAGTTTGGGACATCAGGATAGAAATCTCACAAGACAATTTAGATGAAATTCCAAGGGCTTCCTGAATTTGTCTGAGTTGGAAATGAGCAATAATAGCTTTCCTCCTATTACTGCAGAATTGGACTTGGACCAAAACCAGGATGTGCCAAACCACAAGAAAGAAACAATAGCAAAATATAACCTCAGCCAAACTCTCTTGAGCCTCATAATAAAAATGTCATTTTGCAGCACACTACTCCTACATAGGTGCTCTCTACCTCACTCTCGAAGGATCACCATTTCCTCTGAGGGAAAGCATTCTTTCAATTCATAGTGCCTTTCTCCTGAGGATTTCAAAGTGATTTTCATTAAGCTGCTGAACATGTCCATAAGGCAGAGAAGCATGACAGGATGGAGAAGAGGTGGGATAAGAAGTGAGCTGATTTATTCAAGGGGACACACACACAAGACAGAGTCAGGAACAAGGTGTTTAGGAGGCATAACTTTAAGTTGTGTACCTAGTTACCTTGCTTTATCATCATTACTATTTATTATTTCTATTTTTTAACTAATTTTAAGTTTTTAAAGATTTTCCATAGCTAACTAGTACTGGGCGCCGCACTTCAAAAGGGATGTGGCCAGCCTGGAGAGGGTTCAGAGGAGGGCCACCCTTTTGGTGAGAGGGCAGCAGGACAGGCCCTATGAGGAGAGACTGAGGGACCTGAACCTGTTCAGCCTCAGCAAGAGAAGGCTAAGGGGGGGACCTGGTGGCTGCCTACAAGCTCATCAGGGGAGATCAACAGCAAATAGGCAGAGCCCTTTTCTCCCCAGCACCACCTGGGGTGACAAGGAATAATGGTAATAAGCTGATGGAGAATAGGTTTAGTTTAGAGATCAGAAGGCAATATTTTACAGTTAGGGTGGCAAGAATCTGGAACCAGCTTCCCAGGGAAGTGGTCCTCGCCCCTACCTTGGGCAAATTCAAGAGGAGGTTGGACGATCAATCCCCTGTCTGGGTTCTTGTGACCCCAGCATTCATCCCTGCCTGTGGCAGGGGGTCAGGCTAGATGATCTGTTCAGGTCCCTCCTGACCCTAGCTACTATGAAACTATGACACTATAAACTAGGTTACAACATTTTAAATAGTTCTCAAGTATTTAATAATGACTGAATAATTCTCTTTCCATTTTCATGCTGATCAGTCTGCAAATTCCAAGAGCATCTCACTTATTATGCATATAAAGCACCACTTTCCCCACTGGATGGGAAATCACAACAGTGGGACAAGGACATGAAAAAGTCCACAGGGCTTTTAATGCCACCAAAGAGCTGACAGGATATTGATGTTAAAGTTCTCCCCACAGTGGAGTACACAGTGTGAAGAAATACTCATATATTAATATATGCTATATAATTCATATGATATTTATATGGAATCCAATCATATAAGTCCTATATTAAAGAACTTTCAACTGTGAGGCTCTTGGTATCTCAAATCAGGATCAGATTCTATTTTGTGGGGGTTGTCTTCTACCCAGGAGGAGAGGAGGACATGAAGATAACCTTAGTACCTCAAACTGGGGAAGCTACTGTTCAGATAGAAGAGCTCACTAGCAACCTCTACCACTATTACCCATGATCCCTGTTACTTTCTCCCATGATCCTCCTCTGTATGGGCAGGTGTAAGTGGATAACCATCTTTCTTTCCACAATAGTTCTGCTGTTGCATTAGAGCAACTGGTATGTGTCAGAGCTGATTTGGATCAGTGCCTCGACACAGTGGAACTTTCCAGCACAAGGCACGGTAAGGCAGGGGAATTCTTGGCATGGTGAAGAGTTCCGGTGGGGATAGAGTTCCCGCCAAGGAAATGCAGATTTGCATAACACGATTGGCCGATGTTAAATTATTCCCACGTGGCAGCTGGCAATTGGCTC
>NW_005841832.1:4911115-4911649 GCF_000455745.1 Alligator sinensis | reverse complement strand
CAGTGGCAGCCTCGACAGTGGCTACATGTTCTGCAGCAGCAAGCAGCCGAGTGAGGGAGACAATCTACACTACCCATTACACTAGAACCTGGACTGAGCTACAGGAACTGTGCAAAGAATCAAGGATCAAGCCCGATGAGACCTTGGCTGTATGGTTAGGATGTCTGGTCGTGGAGTTTGGATCCGACCTGCTTGATCTGGAGGAGGCTAGTTTCTTCACTCGACAAGCCTCGTGGAGTGGAGGATGCGCCACCGTTATAGATTGGCTAACGTATAATACTCACTGGCCTGTTCTACTCCCAGCACTCATCGCGGGTCAAGTGGATCACAAGCCCCATGTCTGGCACGAGGGTTGTCCGGCGAGGATCAATGCAGAGCAGATCCTACTGGCGGTGATAGGAAGCTCGTACGGTTCCTGGAACCCCAGGGAGCACGCACTGGGACTGACACCGACCCAGCAGCAGAGACCATGGCTGCATCGCCACCTATGAAACCCTGGAACTGTTCCAGTGACTTTTGACAGCGTAGAGGCTT
>NW_005841832.1:4906018-4911062 GCF_000455745.1 Alligator sinensis | reverse complement strand
CGACAGCTTCCGCGAGTCCAAGCGCTCATGAAGTCAGACACAGGGACTTCGAATGACCCAGAGCGAGTGTGGCAACTGCCGCAGAGGACGAGAGAGGAGAGGATTATGTTTGGTTTCCTGTTACACCACTCCAGACTCACGAAGCGACAGCTACGGATCCTGGGAGACGAGGGTCATTGGCCCATGAGTTTGTTTTCCAGTGTCCGAAGGATCCAGACGGCGACTCCGGAACGTCCTCATCATGCTAGGACAAGACAACGCAGTGTCCGTGTGTGGATCATCATTCGTGACGGTGCATCTGGGGGCGTGCAAGAGCCATCCGGAGCTGAGTCAAGTTCAAGCACCTGTGTCACGTGTTTGAAGGAGAGTGGGGAACCAAGAGAAGAAATCTGATTACCTCTCCATATGGATAGTGTTATATAAGTTGATTAACAGTGTCTAAGAATTCTTTTTTCTACAGGTTTACCTGAGGTTCGAGATACGTGTCAGAAGCGGATCCAGAGAGAGAAAGAGAGAGACAGAGGTCGTCTGACGTGTGACTCCGCCATGACACCTATTGAACTCCTCGTGATTGAACTTTTTGCAACCAATATATTGATGTGTGTGTGTATGTGTGTTGGTTACTATTTGGTTCGGTCCGTTCCCCCTCCTCAGCAGGCTGAGGCACAACAGGAGGAGCTGTGTCACTTGCCTCCACAACCCCAACTTCAACTGTCAGAGCTGATTTGGATCAGTGCCTCGACACAGTGGAACTTTCCAGCACAAGGCACGGTAAGGCAAGGGAATCCTCGGCATGGTGAAGAGTTCCAGCGGGGATAGAGTTCCCGCTGAGGAAATGCAGATTTGCATAACGCGATTGGCCGATGTTAAATTATTCCCACATGGCGGCTGGCAATTGGCTCGCTATCCGTATAAAAGGTTAGGAGCGTTTCCGCCCTAGTTGGAGAACTCCGCGATTCCCCCTGGAGTGGAACTCCAGCAGCTTGATCACCTGCCAACGACTCCCCGTCGTCGAAGCCTTACGACGTATCCTCCGTGTTGCATGCCCGAGTTAGACCCGAGCTACCCGGTCTACAAGAGCTCCTCGATTAGCGACTAGAGATTAGAATTGTTGCAACTACGATTGAAGTGTGAAGTCACTTCTTGCCTGCGCTGTATACGACTCTACAGTGTAAGTAAAGCCATCTCTGTTTTTCCAATTGATACGTGTCTCGTCTGTGCCTAATTCCGCTCCGGTGATAGAGAGTACCCATCTGCCCGTCACGGGATTGCAGTCGCAACCCCAGCTAGCGTTCCCGAGGGTTCCCGATCCTCGATTCCCCCTCGGCCCCCACAGTATGTGGCACCTCACATTACTGTAATCTTGCATCTGACACACATATAGCACAAATCCTATACATGAAGCCATAATGCTTCCTACTGAAAATCATCCTATTGAAGCCAGTTGAGATTACTCATGATACTAAACATTACGCTTAGCAGTAAGTAATTGCAGAATCGGGTCCTTATATTTTTTTATACCTGTATAATACAAATTGTAATTAACCAAACTAATCTAAATCTTTGAAAGGGTTCAGGTTTGTCTCCAATTAAATATTTTGGCTGAAATTCAATTACTTCTTATATTATCTTTACAGTCCAGCTCAGCCATCAGAAAGGAGGCAAATCTGGCAGCAAACCTAAACTGAAGGCTGAGCATATAAAATAAACTATTACTGCTATTTACATTAAGATAACATCTTGTATAATTAACACAGTAAACTGACTCCATCATTTACGACTGATAATGTCTTAAAAAGCACAAGCCTTTGCTTAAATAGTTTGCTTGAATATTGGTGATTAATAGAATAAAAAGCCTTTCTGGCATGGTATTACAACTGCATGCAAATACAGAACTAGTTCCTCCCATTCACTTAATGGCAAGCAATAATAATGTTGGTTGTGATGACAAATTCCAAATTAGGTCAGAGGATTAAATGTCTGGGGCTAGGGGTGCCTATCCTCATCAGTCACTGATCCAGTTATGATCCTCTGAAGAAATACATCTGTTGGTTGCCATTATACATATGATCATACACAGACATACATGTATTCCAATTGACTTTAGATATCCCTGAAGAACAAACTCTTAGACAATGCACCTTCTACCCAGAGAAGATAGAAAATGAGAAGAAGCCAAACATCTAAATTGGGCAGTTTGGGCCAACCTTGAGTCAGAGGTTTTGACACTAAGATAATTTTTCAATTTCTAGTGGAAAAATGAGTGATAAAGCAGGATGCCAAGAATAACAACTTCTCCTAGCCAGTTCACTGTGTTAAAACAATGCTAAAAATCTGCTGACATACCTACCCACAGAATATATTGCTGCTATGGGAGGTCTGTTAGAGATAACCACATACACATGTCACTAGCAGATAACTAGGATTTTAAAGCCCTTCCTGAGTGCTTCCCTCCCTGCTCAACAGGCTGATCTAGGAAAAATGTTGATTGCACTATGCAGGCTTCATCCTGGAGTTCACTCGTGGTAGAAGTTCGGATTGGAATCACCCCAATATGGGCCAGTGGCCTTCCAATTCAATGCAGTCCTCACAAATTGTACCCAACCAATTTAGATGACACATCCTGAAGATAAGACACTATCCAGCTATAGCAATATCTCAGTGAGAGATGATATCTCAGCAGCGCACGTGCTTCAGAGCTTTCACTCTTTCTGAGAAGGGACTATTGTGATTGTAAAACAAGTACTTCAAGGAATGGACATCACAAAAGGTGAGATGTCTGTCTACAGTGAAACAGCTCAGTTATGGAAAATATCTCCCTTTTCTCAATATTTATTGTAGTACAAATAACAAAAAATTGAAGGAAAACTAAAGTTGTAAATGTCCTTAAAAAGGCCATTTATTTTTAAGCTGGCTTCAAACTATATTAGCTGTTTAATGAAGTCTTGCTAAATGATATTTGCCACCACCTGATTGAGTGAAGAGTTGTTCATTCTATCAAAAATGTCAAAGGTAAACAGCAAGTCACCAGACCTTCATCAGTGAGGTTTCAGTCCTGCACACCCTGAAGTTTATGGTAAAACTCCCATTGACTTTAATGAGCAGGATCAAAGCTCAGGAAATGGAAGATGTGTGGGCACTCAGGGGTGTGTTGTCTATGGCAGTTGTCTGTACCTCCAGATAGTTCTGAAACTTGGGAAGCTTTCCCCTATCTCTACTTTTATAAGGAGATGCTATAAGGCACATTACATGGGAATATGTTACATGTAAAGGGGGAAGATGTGTGGGTACCTTTAAGAGTGTTATGTATAAGTTGTTACTTTTACCTGGGAAGGAGAGGAGGACCCACATGGGGAGCAGGCTAAGAGGGCTGTCTGAATAAACAAGCTTTATTCACACACCCATTGGCTTCTGCATGTCCAGTCCAAACCCAGAAATGCACCAATAAAGACAACCCAGGACATCCCTTTGTGTCTACTAATGAAACCTCAGGTTTTGGCATGCTTGATATCTCACCAGCATAAGTCTGTGTTTGGAGAGTGTGAGTAGGAGTGTGTGCACATGTGGGGGCCTGCTCTGGGCCTCCTGGCCAGGACATACAGATATAGACCACACTTCTTTCAGTTTAAGAATTAGTATATGCAACATGTCTCAACAGTTCAGTGGCCACATTTCAGCATGTAGATGCTTTTCATCATGTAGTAATACCTACAGAGAGCTCAGTGTGGTCAGAAAACACTACAATACTAGCCACTGCATCTCAAACAGGACACCACAAAACTGGACAATGTTCAGAATAGGACAACAAAAAAGCTCATGGGCCTGGGAAAATACAAGCAGAAAAACTGAAAAGATTCAAATATTTTCTTTTAGGAAGTAGAAAACTAAAAAGAAGCACAAAATTTTATATTCATTTCCTGTTCAGCAATGGAAGGTTGGTAGGAGATCAATGAACAACTTCTGTTTCCCCTGTGTCTGAAGACAAACAAAGTTATTCAATAAATAAGGATACGTACAGACTTTCGAAGAGGCTAGACTGAGTTAAAAATGGCTGATCTAAGGTAAATTGGGATGGGGGAAGGTTAGTGGGAGGGCACTGAAAGGGAGTCGGGGGGGCAGGGGGTAAGTGGGGTCTGCAGTGGAGATCAGGAAGGTAGGCAGGGTTTGCCAGGGGTGGGGGGAGGGAGGGTGTGGAGGGGATCAGGGAGGCAAGTGGGAGTCTGTGTGGGGATCAGTGGGGCTAGCATGGTTTGCAAGGGAGGATTAGAGGGATCAGGGGGGTTTGTCGGGATGTGGGGGGCTCTCTCCCCAAGTCCCACTGACCGCCCATCCCCAAATGAACAACACTCCGTGGCAAACCAATTCCCCCCTGCCCACCCCTCTCCTCAACCCCAAGTTACTTCATCAGCCCCCAGCACCAGCAAATACAATTCATATCCGGACCAGGAGTGGCTTGCAGGATGGGGATTTTGACAGGCTTAAGGGGAGGGGGTGGGGGGCCGGCTGCTCTACAGCATGGGACTGTCCATCTGAGGATGGAGGGAGGGACCAGGGGGCTAAAAGTAGCCCCATGCCAGGGAGTGGGGTATGAAAAGTGCAGCCCCGGGGCTGGGGCCAGTGGCTAGGCTTTCCCAGTCCTAGGGCTGTGGTGGGAACTGTACAGAAATTCAGTCAGATAGGTCTCTGTCTCTAGTGGGTTATGGAATAGAGAAAATCCCACACAACTTACTGATTCGTTTGATGCACTGGCTGGGGGAGTATCTAGTTGACTGCACGATTTCACAATGATTGCACACTTAATTCATACAACAGAATTTTATTTTAAAATTCTTTGCTACACATATAACACTGCTTAGCTTTAAGAAATACCACAAACATTAAGAACACAATAACTACATATATCAGAAACAATGCTCCAAATGCACTTCCTTCCCAAACAATGTTATAAGAATTAGTATTACAAAAACAACTACAATTACAACTAAAAGTTAAATTTGAATCAATACTATTATTTTTCATAATATACTTACAATCCTAGAATTCC
>NW_005841832.1:4899485-4905484 GCF_000455745.1 Alligator sinensis | reverse complement strand
TACAATTACAACTCAAAGTTAAATTTGAATCAATACTATTATTTTCATGATATACTTACAATCCTAGAATTCCGAGAAGCCAAACATCTAGATATGTTTTCATTCCTCAGTAGTACAATTTAATGGGTTGGCCTCAGTAGTACAGCTCAATGGGCTCGCCTCAGCAATATGATTCAATGGGCTGGCCTCAATACTGATAGGACTAAGTCCCCTTCCTTCAGTCCCTTTTGGGCACTCCACAGCTTCAGCGTGAACTAAGAGATTTGTGTTCACGGAGAGGGTGGTTCAGGCGATCAGTCTGATCCAGCCTACACTTGCGATTCTTCCTTCATTGTTCTGCAAATGAGGTTACCTCCAAATTGGGAGAGTAGGTTACAGTTTTTATTGAGTGAGTTGCCGTCTTGGGCCCCTCCTACCCAAACCTGTCACTACTCCCAAATTTGGGCTTGGATCTTACTCAACAGATTCTTTTGCTTGGTAATCAGTTTCTTTTGTTGATCATTTTAATTACTTTGAGGAATTTCCATATCACTGAATTGACCTTTATTTCCAATCTTTTAAGAGGCTCCTAGGTTTGATTTCTCAGAATGTGGGATATTTGCTTAAGGGTCATTTTTAGGTTAACTTTGTTAAAGGCCTCTAAAGATAACATTCAAGAGTTAAGACTCTGAGCAGTCAGGACCCTCCGCACGTAGACCAAAACAATGGCCTAGATAAGAAGATGAATCTTGTCTTCTTCCTAAACTGGCTAATGGGCAACTATTACAAACATTCAAACTATTTCATTCAATATGACAGTCTCACCAGACCCGATCTAAGTTAGACTACTTCTGGGATAAGATTAACTTGGATCAGGTCAGCAATTTGTAGACAATCTAAATTTCCTGAACTTCTGAATGGTTTGCACTTAGATCAACCTAACTAGGGATCTAAGGCGAGGGTCCATATCTGGGCAAACTACGTTAGATTGGGTGCAATCTAACCTCTCCTAATGCACCCTAAAAGAGGGAGGCATGCAAGACCAATGAAAGTAAATACTTCTCTTCTACAATATGTAATACAGCTGTGGAATTCTTTCTAACAGGAAGTCGCTGAGAACAATGACTTAGTAACAGCTGTAAATGGACTCGATGTGAATTTCAGAAATATTAGTATTTAATGAAGTTCATGGCAACAAAACATTGGGAGAGACATTAAACCTCATACTTCAGGGCTTCAGCTGATCTCTGTTAGAGAGCAGGATGCGACCTGTGTGGGTGGTGGGAGAGTCTGACATCTGCTTGCTATGAGATTGTTATGCCCTCCCTTGAAGCATCTGGTCTTGGTCACTGTCAAATACAGAATATAGAACTAGATGGACCTTGGACCTGGTCCAGAGCAGCAATTCCTTTGTGCATGATGTTAACAAGCAGCAGTGCTGCTTAGAAGACTGCAGAGTATAAATTCTAGGATGGGAATTCAATTTGAAATTTCCAAAAACAATAATATCTAATATTATAAAAACCTTAGTTTGTCTGTCTGTAACGCTTTATTTGCACTCTGATTGGTTGTCTGAAACAACCAATAACCCTTAGCACCATCATAAATATTTGCTAATCTTTCACAATTTTTAATAGGGCTATATAAAAGGATACCAATAGGACATGGAAAGCTTGAAAAATGAGGGCGAGGAACGAGTTTGCAATGCCACAAAAGCTGATTTGTATAAAAAATACTTCATTATTTTTTGCTTGAAAACTGTATACATCTTGAAATTCTCTAGAAACTGAATTCCAAATTTTGAAATGGATTATTCCACTGATGCAAACATTTGTTTCAGCAAAGTACCATTTCAGATTACTTTAAATAGAATTAAAATAATATTTTGTGAGATTTAAAAATAAAATAAATTAGGCTGGCTAAAAAATCACTTTAAAACATTTTTACAATTTTGGACTGCCTCATTTCTAAAACATCTGCCTGACAGGGAACATTAAGAAAGTTGTTCTTCACTTGCATTGTGGTAGTAGTGCCTAGAATCCAGGGTGCAATTTTACCAAGTACTGTATAAACTTATAGAAAGGAGATGTTTCCTGGCCTATAGATTTTCCAAGCTATGTCTAAGAGCACAGACAACAAAGAGATACACTTAGACTTGACCATTTTAAATTGCATCAGGCTGAAGCTTACCATTTTTATGAACATTTGACTTTTTCCCCTTTCTTTTAGGTGATAAAGGCATTTATACCCCTGCACAGATTGCAACATATGGTTTATTTTGGTTGCAAAACAGAATAAGTAAGGCAGAAAATTCTTCATACTATGGTTTTATATTCTCAAAGCTTCATTGTTACTTAGAATTTTCAAACATTCTTTATTCATTCAAAGTCCCTGTATGCAAATAATTTCTGCTTTTTAATGTGAATCACAGAATTAAATGTAATTGTTCTATGGGAAGGAACTGAGCAAGTATAATTTAAGTGAAATTGTCCATGCACATATGGCTCATTTAAGTCACAAAAAAGAAGGATTGCTATTCTGTGTGTGCCATACATGTGACACCATAACATCAAGGCATGACCTTGAAAACAGCACTGAACCAAGGTCCCTTATCTGGACTTTGGACTTGTGTCCCCTCCTAAACAAAATCAGGAGTCTGAGGATATCTACTTTTTAGAAGGCACTTGAACCTGTCCTTCAAAGATGTCTGTGCATGAGTGTTCAACTATGGAAAAGTTTCAGTTTATATGTATCACTACAGCCAGTCATGTTAATCTTGCAGCTCTAAACAGACAGCTTTCCTTTACAAGTGGCATGAATCTGAACTTTGCTTTCTTCCATGGGTAATTGGTGCCTCCTACTACTATAGGGGGCACCAGCAGCTGATCACTGACCAGGTGGGGGGGCAGCGGTCAATCACCACCGCCAGCAGAAGTTCCAGTGGCAAACCCAGAAGTGCTCCCAATCCTCCTCTCAGTGGGGGCATGGCCAATCTCAAGGGGTGCACCTCCTACGCATCACCAATGCTTTCTTCTCTCCATAGATTCAGACTTAGAAGATCGGCCAGCAAAAGATTTGCTCAATCTTTACTTCATGCAGTTTGTCCATATCTCAAAGGGCTGTTTTGATTTTTTTTAAAAGCCAACATGGGGTCCAGTACTGATTTAGCTGAAGGGAGAATTTTGCTATTACCTTTAGCGGGAGACAAACTGGATCCATAATAAATAGTACTTGGCAACACTCACTCCTCTACATCTATTTAGCAAGGCTCCCAGTGCCTCTGTAAGGTCAGAAAATATTCTTGTCTTCATTTTACAGGTGAAGAAACCAATTTATGAGAGTTGCCTTCATTTAGCAGTCCTTCTCCAAGATTTGCACACAGAAAAAAGTTCTAATATTAGGCTACTATGCACACTGAAGCT
The DNA here is from genome assembly GCF_000455745.1 of Alligator sinensis. NCBI lineage: Eukaryota > Metazoa > Chordata > Crocodylia > Alligatoridae > Alligator > Alligator sinensis. Next base: position 4,902,083 of record NW_005841832.1, on the reverse strand, counting down.
CCTAAATAAATTTGTCCTTCATTTTGAAAGCATAGAACACCCTCACTTCTTGTTGAGATTAATAGGAGATGACATTTATCATCATTTTTGAAAATCAAGGCATTTTTATTGAGAATAATATAATAATTATTATAATATTGAGTATATATATATGTGTCAATGGAAACCAAGTTGTTAATTTTGGTGGTCTAACTTTTCTTATTATTCCAAAATTGATCTTTTAAGACTAAATGAATCATCTCAGTTCCTTCATTTCAAATGGCCAAACTTTTAGTCATTCACTTTCAAAATGCCAGTTTGACTGTCATTTTTTTTCTTTTTATGTTGAGTTATGGTTTGAGTATAAATCTTAACAGATATGCTGCTGTCCTCGGAATCTGAATATTTCACTTTCAAATAAAATTCAGGCTTTCTTGCCTTAGCTCCTAGCAATACAGAAAATACTTCATCTTCATTTTTGGTCAACAATGATCTGTTCTAATCATGTTTATAATTTAAAAAAATAAGAAGGAGAAACATGTCTAAGAAGGAGCACCTTGGACATGAAGGTGACAATGTCTTGCTTATTGCAGTGCAAAGTATACTATAGCTAGAGCTACAATACAGTGTTTGGAAATTTTGTCCTTATTACATTTTGTACTTCTTTCATTCTTAGAGGCTCACTGCCAAATTCCTTCCCTCTGCTGCTGACAGCTTGCAGTAATGCTGTGCAGAGTTCCTCACACCACCTTCTCTCAGTCCAAGGCACTATCTAGTAATACGGGGAGCCAGCTCAGTGGTGAAAGGTTATTCAGACTTCCCTACTTTAGGACCAACCATTCACTTGCAGAGTGGCTCAAACAAACCAAAAAAACCCCCCACAAGACAAAATGCCAAAATCCTCGGCGAGTCAGTTAACGTTTTTTTTTAATAGGAACACATGGGCTAAGTACTGACAGTAAAAAATCCCAAGGCTGAATCAATTAAATCTTCGCAGGTTAGTCTAAACTGCACAGATTGAACGGATACACAAACAGACATTCACTTTGGATTTGGAAATGCAGCTGGGGCGAGGAGTGCTAAAGCATGCCTCCCTGCCTGGCTGGAGCAGACAGCTTGGGCCAAGGCTAGCCCACCCACCTGTGAAGGGAGGTTTGCAGGGGAGGTGCAAAGCATCCTAGGAAGCTAGGGGGCTGTGAGTTAACTTGAATCTGAAGAGGATCTGGTACAGAAGTTCAATAAGCCAGTTTAACCTAAATCAGTTAAGTCTGATACTGCATCCATTCAGGTTTATCTTAAACTGGTTTTGGCCATTTTGAAAGCAGTTTATGTGCACTGAACTTCTGTTGTGTTACAGATTTGAACCAGTTTCCAATCACTTATACTGGTTTATGTGTAATTTCTATCCCTAGCCCTGTAGAAGTGCAGGTTCAGAAAACTCTAAGAGCTACCCTCATGGGTCACCTATCCATTCTGAGATGGGATTTGCACCCCTGCAAAATGAGCTTGGGTAATAACATTCCAGGCCTGCAGATATTCTCAGATACAAAAGGAGGTTGAGAGGTCTGGAACAATAGATTCAAATCTGTACATTACTCCCTGGACTCCTTATTGTCTTCAGGCTTCTTCTAGAACCATGCCACCAATGCCTCATACCCTACATGTGCCTCCAAGCGCCATATACAAAACACCTAAGGCGGGTCAGCATTAATTTCTGTCAGTGCTCCCTTGTGGTTTTCAACAGGGTCCCAGCTCATTCTCAGCATTGTTTCCTTTCCAGTCAGATATGCTCTACTAAAGCCCCAAATCAGCAGCAGTGCCAAGTTCTTAACTGCTTGTGCAAAAGTGAATAGAAGCAGTGATGCCTGAGTCTGCAAGCCTAGCTCAAGTGGAACTGCTGGGCTCTGACCAACTAGAGGCCTCCGCTTGTGGGAATCACATCAGAGCTTTTGGAAGGGGAATTCTCACCTCCAGGCTACTGGCAAAATCCTGCACATTGTAGGTCAGATTGCAAGCAGCTAATAGTGGGCCTGGAGTAGGGAGAGAGGAGGAGCAATCCTGCACATTCCTTCTCACATGCAGATTATTGGTTGTGTGTGATCACGCCTTGGAGTAGTGATTCTCCACGAAGGTTTTGTGGTATCTTGGGGTGCCTTGAGATTGTCACAACCCAAGGGTGTGATTTTGTTTGTGTGTACTTTGGCACTGCTAAATTATTTTCCGCCATGAGGAGCTTTCTTTGCAGGGTGCATTTCTTAGTTGCAAAGAGAAATGCACGGTGCAAAGGAGTTCCCGCCATTCGCATGCAAATTTGTGTCCCACTATTGGCCAGTTCTAAATTATTCCCACGTGGCGGCTAGCGATTGGCTTGCTAGCCGTATAAGAGGCTTGAGTGGTTTCCACCCAAGTTGGAGAACTCCGAGGAGAACCCCCGCAAGGGAAGACTCCATAACCATCTGGAGGAGGAGAACTTCACGTCTTGTGAAGATCTCTAAGCGCTGCGGAGCCTATCAAACCCAGCGTGTACCTTAAGAAGGCTATAGGGGTCTGATCAACCTCTGGCCTCTCCCCGTCGCCAAACAATCCCTCGACGAACCCCTTCCCTGCGCGCAAGTTCCA
>NW_005841832.1:4851216-4896736 GCF_000455745.1 Alligator sinensis | reverse complement strand
CCGTATAAGAGGCTTGAGTGGTTTCCGCCCAAGTTGGAGAACTCCGAGGAGAACCCCCGCAAGGGAGGACTCCATAACCATCTGGAGGAGGAGAACTTCATGTCTTGTGAAGATCTCTAAGCGCTGCGGAGCTTATCGAACCCAGCGTGTACCTTAAGAAGGCTATAGGGGTCTGATCAACCTCTGGCCTCTCCCCGTCGCCGAACGATCCCTCGACGAACCCCTTCCCTGCGCGCAAGTTCCACGGAGCCTAGCAAACTTCGTGCGAGTGTATCCAGAGCTCTGCCCGGGTTCAAGTCCTGCAGGTTTATCTTCCCGTCGCCGAAAACCCATTGCGACGTACTCTCGTGTTTTGCATCTTCCCGTCACCGAAAACCCCCTGCGACGTACTCTCGTGCCCTGCAGGTTCGAGTTTTGTTTTGTTTTGTTTTGTAACTGCAACTCAAGCAAGTTTTCCTGCCTGCACCGCGACCATCTACGGTGTAAGTAAAATAATCTTTAATCAACCGCTAAGCGTCCGTGCCTAATTCTAGCCCACCGGCCTGCATTCCCCGACCCGGCATGTCCGGGCTGCTGGCCACAGCCCACCGCGCACAGGCCCCTGAGGGCCTCGGACCGCTCCCGGCCCGCACAGAGATAATTTCAAAGGTGCCGCAGGGTGCCACACAATGTTAGCACTGTTATGCCTACAAACAAAATTTGCAAGGTAAATCCAAAGATTTCAAATATGAACCTATAGTATTAAAATCATCCTGATCTGTTGTGGTCTTTCTGAGTTCTTCAAAACATAAAATTGCTCTAGTATTTTTCAGTAGTCAACAAATGAATGAAAACAGAGCTGAATTTTACAAAGGGTGCCTTGAATCTAGAAAGGTTGAAAGCCACTGTCCTAGAGCCTCCTCCCCTCCCCACCCCCAAGCATTCACTTGTACACATGGGCAAAGCAATGGGGAAGAAATCCATCTAAATTAATTTTCAAGACTATTAAAGGAAGTGCCTATAATATGTATTATGAGGATTTATTATATGTTTATAATATCCAGAATGTGCCTAATCATTTCTTGGAGCCCTCTTGTCTGAAAACACAGGACTGATTATTGTGTTAATTCACCCAGAAAACCTAGGAAAAGTGGTTTCTGCCAAGGTCTCTGCTCTTTCCTTTGGCAACTAAAAATAGAATCTGACTCCATGCTCCACCCAAGCTCCCTGAGCACCAAGGTCTTCACTGTGTGAGTGAGATCCCACATAAAATACCCAACAACAATGTAGCACAAAACTGATGTTTTTGAGCATATGGCTTTCCTACTCTGTTCTCCAAGCAAAAACAAAAACCTCATTGTCTTTGCATAACATTGTTTATTTCTGCATGTGTTGCAGATAAAAGAGGTTGAATGTCTCATTGAACATGGAAGTGCAACTCACGGCCTTGCTTTCTTGTTACTTTGCTTTGCTATAGGTTGGGTGGCAAATTAGCCCTGAATTAAAACCACATTGTCTGGAAATTATAGAAGAACAACAAAAACTAAACTGTCAAACTCATTTAGATATAATACACCCTCAGCATTTAACAGATTTGGGGGGCTTTTGTTTCCTGCAATGGATTACTGCATGGCTGATGCTAATGAAGCTGAAGTTGGTTCCTTATTCCCTGTTCTTTATTCCAGGAACGAGGACCTGGGAATAAGGAACCAACTTCACCAGATGCTACTGGCTTACATCAGTAGAAGTGTAAAGTGTTAAATGGGCATGGGTCAGATTGCAAAACAGTCTCAAAACCTGAAAGTGTGTGTGGGTTTTATTTGGACTTTTGGTAAATTGCACAAAATCTGCCTTCACTTCTGGTGTGATTCTGCTTCCTAAATGTGTTGGTTGGAGGATGGGGACCACTGGCAGTAGGTATCCCAGATTTAAGGTTCTTTCTTAAATGGTTTCAGGTCAGGTTGAGACAAGGTTAAAAGCTTTGTTGTGCAGATTGTCAGGTCTGGTACAAATACAAAGCAAAGTGTACTGGACCACCATCAGCTAATTTAATCTCTTAAATTTTCATAGCTTCTTTCATAACAATACAAGAGTAACATTTACAATGATTTTGCTCATTCCTGCCCTGCAGCAGTATGCAGAAGTAACACTTACAGCATACCAGTAAACCCATGTTCCCATTCCACTTTGCACTACCGAAACATGCGGTTGATTGGACACATGACAGACTGGAGTGCAGTTGTATGGCACTTTACTGAACTTTGGTGTTGGATATTGGTTTCATCCAATGAAATATGGCAAAGGGGTTATGTCATTGTGATCCAGCCACATACTGCTCTCTGCTTCATGTAGCAACCATAGGTAAAGTGTGAACTCTTCTAGAGTAGGAACACAGATTAGGGATACTCTAATTGGCAGAGGGTCTTGTTCTTAGAAGAGGTGGTTCATGTACTTCTCAGCCATAATGTGTCACAATGAACAAATCCATTTCAGGTTACAACCCCATTCCCCACTCCAAATTAAAATGGGTGTAGGACAGTGGTTGACAACCTACAACCTGCTGGCTGGATCCAACCTGAGGAACCTTTGGATCCAGCCCGCAGAGCTTTGCTTTGGTGTTTCCTATTGCTTTGGTGGCATTTGCTGGCAGGGGGCTCTGCACTGCACTGTAGCTGAGCACCAGAGGCTTTGGTAGAGGAGGAGCTCTCTCTGCCATGCTGCACTTGGGTGCCCAGGGCTTCAGCAAAGCAGGAGCTCTCCACACTGCAGTCAGGTGGTATATGCTCCTGTGGTGGTGGGGGAGCTCTGGCAGGGTTGGCGCGGGAAGAAATGGAGGCAGCCAGTTCTAGTGCCTGCTAGCCTTACCTGAGCTGGGTCATTCCAAACCCCTGCTGGAAAACATTGCTGACTTCTGCTCTAGGAAGATAGAGCCTATATTGTGTCAACAAAAACTGTACCTATAGTTTTGACCCTGCAGCTAACATTGCCAGAAATCTCAGTATTTAGATGGCAAAGTACCTGACTTACATCTTAAAAGGTGAATGCTGCTCTCACATCGTTGCTTTTGCCATGGTCCAAAAGTCGCTGCCTCTTTCCCAGTCACAGCAAGCCCCACCTAGCACAGAATCACCACAGCTCACCATGCAAAAACTAAGGACAGGGCACATGATTCTGCGTTCACCTGTCTCTGTACTGAGTGTAGGGATTAGAGGAGAGGGCAGAGGTACCTTTATGACAGCTTTGCACTTATATTTTGGCCTGGCCTGGTTCCCTGGTGTAACGAAAAGCAGCCTTAGGGCTTCTCAGACGTACAATCTGCATTGCATAACCCTGGTAAACCATAGTAGTAATGCCACACACACCCCTAGTCCTTGTAAATTTGTTTGTGAATGTTAGGACAAAGGAAGCATTTCTGTTTGTTTATTCCAGTCCGTTAAAATCTGTCCTTTCAGCTCACACCATTAACTGCCATTCACTTCAGATTTGGTACTAGTGAAAACAATTAACTGTTCTGACAAATTCCAGGGGTAAGAAATTAATTGTTTTAAATGAATTGTTTATTTGTACTTTTACAAACATCAAGTCATTATTTCCTAGGGCTGCATGCCTGCACAATTATTTTTGTCATTTCCGTAATTAGAAATATTTTCAACATGTAAAAAACATTACCACAACTGAATGAAATAAAGATGCTGCATCTAAACACAACAAGTTACAAATGCCACCAGAGGCTTGTTCCCTCCAGCCTTCTTAAATAGCTTTTAAAATTAATATGGATTTAATATGAATATGAATGAAAGAAAAATAGACTGGCTGAGGAGATTACAGTTAACTTTTAATAAAGTTTGGATTACCAGGGAAATTCCAGAAGACTGGAAGAGAGCTAATGTTGTGCCAAAGGCATGCAGGATGACTAACTACAGGCTGGTTGGCACAAACCCAACAAAATAACAAAAAAAGCTGCCGCTGAACTCTATGAACATGGACTAAAAATAGGAAATCCAATTAATACCAGCCAGTGTGGTTGTACGGAAGTTAGGTCTTGTGGTACAACTTATTTTATTCTTTGAGAAAATGACAAGTTTTGTTGATAAAGGTAATTGCTTAGGGACATTTGGACTTTTGTAACACATTTGACCCATTACCACCTGGCACTCTGATCAAACAGTTAATACTATATAATATCAACAACGTATATGTTAAGTGGATTCAGACCAACTGACAGATTTCAATAGGAAATTATCATCAAATGGGGGTAGTTAGTGGAGTTTCACATGGTGCAGTTCTAAACCTAATACTAGTTAACCTTTCATCAAACTGAACTAAATATGCAATCACTTCTATAAGATCTGCAGATCATGCAAAGACTGAAACAATAGTAAATAAATAAAAAGGAGAGAACAGTCATACCAAGCCAACTTTATCACCATAATAATCTATGAACTGGACCCACTTGGTAAATGGGGGCTATTCAAACACAGTGAATTTCAGTGCAACCAAGTGTAAAGCTCTTGCATCTAAGAACTAGTAACTCAAGCTATACCTATGAAAGGGGTATCCCAGAAAGCAGGGGAAGTGGAAAGGATTTAGGAGGCAAGAATTTGAATGAGCTCCCTGGGTGATGCTGTGACAAAACCCATGAAGAGGAGAAGGGAGGTGATTGTACTTTGGCAATGGTGAAACCAGCACTAGAGTTTCAACAGCTCAATCTATTAGTTTTTCAAAAGCATGGCTGATTTTTCCTTCATGAGAAAATACTGGATACTAAAGCATTAATTAATCTAGCAGATAAAAACATAAACAGGAAGCCCAGGTTAGAAGGTGAAACAACAAATTCAGATGGAAAAGGTGGCACAGATTTTTACCAATGAAGGTGTGTGACCCCTGGAGCAAACCAACAATTGGTGAATTCTCTACCTTGTGATGTCTTCAAATCTAGATGCCTTCCTAGAAGATGCACTTTAATCAAACACAAGTTGTGTTTTACTCTGTTACTAGGCTCAATACAGGAATACCTGGATGAAGTTTTTAGCCTGTGATACAAATTACATTAGGTTAGATGTTCTAATGACTCCTTCAAATTTTCTAACTCTCATTATCCCCTTTCACACTCAGGTGCTAACTGAAACCTTGGAGGAACTATCCCTCTAGACACTTACTCATGTAGGGCCTGATTCACCATACAATAGCTTTTTGGTTTCAGAAAGTTAACTCCTGGCTTACAGACATAAAAGTAGCTCAGTGGGCTGGAGCCTCCATACATAGGTGTATCCATAAATTTGATTTGTAAATTATCTCAATAAGAGTTAAAAAGAGTTTTTATTTTCTCTTCTTCGAAAGAGGTTAGTCTGAATTAATTGGGGGAGGGGTTGGGGAAGAATCATAAATAGGATGTTGGGAAATGCTTTTTAAGCTAGCCACTTTTTTAAAATCAAGTTTTGTTTACTAATGCCTTAGGGTACTGCTATCCTTAAACTAAAACCACAGGAAATTGGCTCTAAAGTCAGAAAGATAATTGATGTCCTTGGGCACAGAAGGCAGGCATTACACTGTAGCTGAATTAAATGTATCTCTAGGCCAGTGTAGCAGTTTAATAAAGGTATCAAGAGCCAGTTAGTCTGTGACCCCATCCAGGAAAATCTTTATCTGTTAGGCACAGACACAAAAATTAGCTCTTGCTGGAATTTCTTATCTAGACCCTGATCCTGGGGTGCAGCACAGCACTCTTGCAGCCACAAGCTGTCATCTTCTTCCCAGTGGAGCAGGAACAGACTCTCTCACCAAAGCACCTGGGTGAGCCTGAGTTAACTCCTTATGTGCCACAGCAGCTTTTCTCAGCATGATTCTGTCGGGATAGGCTTAAACTGTAATCTTGTTAGTAAAATCCCACAAAGCAAAAAAGCAATTATTTGGCCATGAACCTGTCCCCCTTCATCCTTTCTTTTGAAAGACCATGGCCTAGATCATTTTGTCTTATTAAAAACCTTCAAGATCAGGCTTGGAGGGAGAAGATTCTCCTTGCAAAGATTCTCCCACATTATTTATCAAGGGAGAAAACTTTGTCCTTCCTACTGAAGGCAAAAAAGATAATTTTTCCCAAACTGCCAGGCCCCAAGGAATCCATGCTGAGGAGCCTGTCTGCCCCACTCATGGTCCTGATGACCAAGAGTCTTCTCGCCTTTGCAGTCCCCTTGGACCTGAGTTACTAGAAACTTTCCCCAGGCCACAGCTGGCCCCAAGGTTCTGGGAAGGATTTAGAGCTATGGTAACATAGCCTTCCTGGTGCTGCAGGTGGCTATATTCCACTTTGCACTCCCTTTGCTCCTCCTACTTCCTTTACTAGTAAGGTCTCCACACTGAAAGGATGGATGAGGGCAGAGAAGCTGCTGAATTCCATTTCCAGACAACTTGACATAACTAGTGTGAAGTTCTGAGCAGTATGAGCCAATCCTCTGAAAGGCTCAGTATTTTTATTTAAAAAAATACTCTGAGGGATCTCTTACCACTGTAGTGGGGGTGCCACAGATGCTGAGTTCTGCTTTATCACACACTGACCAGACTAGAGCATTGTTTCCTTAGGGATAGCAGAAGAAACATCCTTGATGCCCTTTTATATAAAACTCAGTCCATGACATCTCTAACAGAAATTTCTAATACCTAGGTGCATGTACTTCTTTACGATACCCAGCCCATAACACTTGAATTTGCTCCTCCTGTTGCATTGGTGCCTTTAACAGAAATGTGCACATAAATTCCCAGATTTTACCCTTATTAAGTATAGCCTTTGTCCAAGATCCCATTGTTATCACAACAGCATATATGGTCCAGGAAGAGAAAAAAACAAATATACTTAAAACAAATGAATATGCATCACTTGGTTTTAGAGTTTTTACCACTTTACTGTCCAAAGAAATGCAACTTAACAAAAGGGGAAGTATCAAATATACATCTAACATATCCTTATACAGAAGTCAGCTGGGGATTTCAACTAATGAAAAGTTTCTATAAATAGAAATACAGTACCAAACAGGGAAGAGAGAGATTTAGAAAAAATATCTAAACTCAACAAGGAATTAAATCAAATCTTGCATAAATTCAGGGAGACTTGAACATGGATATCACAGCTTTATTGCATTTGTAATGAATAGCAATATCCTAACATGCTTTTTTATTATTATTATAAAGTGTGTCTATTAATGACTAATAGTCTTAATAACGGGCCTGATTCTGTTCATTCAATGGAAGCCCTACCATCAATTTTGGAGGCAAAAGGCAGAGCAGGGAATCATCCTAGAGAACATAACAACTGGTTCAGAGAAACATAAGCTTTCATAGGCAACAGTCAGATGCTGTTGCCTACAAAAGCTTATGACTCTCTGAATCGGTTAGTCTGCAAGGTGTCATTACCTTGCTTTTTGTCTGATTTCCTCACATGGCTAACTACCTCTCTCCGTTCATTTTAAAGTGAAAAACTCTTACAAATATACCATGCTATCACTACAGATGTATGTACCTTTATATCAAACTCACACTTACTGAATAACATTTATAGCTATCACATCTTTATCAAAAAGTTATCCATTTCAAATAGACTCTGGAAAATTTTAATTTGCCAAGTTAATTAGAAGCATAGGATCCAATTAACTTTCTCTTTGCATTGTACAACTTAGTCAGAGCTAGTGGACTTATGCTAGCATGAATAAGAGGAAAACATTGTACACATTACAAAGGAGGTACCACCACTAAACATATTGTACTTAAAATGATCATTTCGTATAATCATATAAAATAAAATGTCATTATAGGATAAATTCAAATAATGTTGATTCATATATACAGTTGCAATATTTCTACATACAATTACAGTAAGATGTTGCAGCTTTTCAAACTCACATTTAGTTCAACATGTTTAAAATACATATATACATATAGAAAATTATACACTATATACAGATTTAGTTCTTTTAGAAATCCTTTGTTGGCCGCTTTCAATACAAAAGCTATTTATGGACAATTTTTCCATGTCTTGGTCATATGGTAGCATTATAAAAAAGTCAGCTGCAAGTTGCATTGTGTTATAGAAAAAAAACAAAGGAGTTCAGTATAATAAATAACATTGTCCTTGACTGGCTTTTTAGAATACTTATATTCCCTTGATTACACTTTTGGTCCTGGTGCATTTGCAACATGGTAGGATCCATTTATCTTTGCTTTTCTTGACAAGTAGACCAGTACTGCAACCGCAGGTATTGTCAACACTGATAAACAAGAGAGCACAATAATCACAGGCTTCACATATTCTGGTTCAACTGTTCTTCCTGCAAAATTGGTGAGAATCAGAAGGAGAAAACAGATATTAAATAAAAAGTATTGCAAACAGATGCATGCACATCACTGTAAGGGCAAAGCCACTATTAAAGTCATCTTTCTCCACCCCAGCCTTGGCCATATTTCCTTACCCCTTTCAATGTGCCTTTTATATTCTCTTGTTTCTGATTGCAATGTAAGGTCTTGTCCTCATGTTAAAAGTCCTCTATAATCTTGGCATACATACATCTCTCATGCCATTTCCATCTACTTTCACCCCTACCCTCTTTCCATTTTTCTATCCTATGGTTTTGATCATCTCCTTCCACCCTGGGTTCCGCTTTCTATGTTGCTTCTCCCTAAGTGCAGTGGTTTGTGAGGGAACTCTAGTTTTCCTGACCTCTATATAATTTCATTAATTAAGGGCCCCTCTGAAAGTGCCCCTCAGTGCTGTGCTGTGGCTGCTATGGATGATCTATAATGTTTTCCTCTGAAACTCCAAACTGGAATGTGAGCATGTGAATAATATAGGATGGGGTATTAGGGTAGCTGTCCAGCATGGATCCTTCCTTTGGAAGAACAAGCTTCTTATATCAACAGCTAAGGATGGGTAAATTTATTTTAATATGGCTGTAGGTAAAGCAAAGGTAGAAATTCTACAGCCTCCAAATGAACCACTCAGCCTGTTCCCATCTGCCAAGCACTCTCCTTAACTACAAATCCCTTCTTCCTCACCTATTCAAGAAATCCTTTACATTCTCTTCTCTCATAAGTCCCATGCATTTCCACCCATCTTGCTTGTTGTGTAGAACCTTGGTCATAGGTTGTTAGTCTCCTGAAAGTTCAGGCCTGTCTGGCTTAGTCAAGTACAAGCACTGTTGTAGAGCTCAACTGCTCCAGGGCAACACTAGGAGACATTTTGCCTTAAGGAGAAAGAATTCTTCCAGAAGCTCATTACTACTCTTTCTGTGGGGTGCAGATTGCTTCACCCAGGGTGCATCTACATGTGCAATTAGCACATAACAATAAACTCTGCCACAGTTTTCACTGGGGACTTTATTCCTCCTGGGCACAGCATTTACACATGTGCCCTAGGACTGCAGTATGTTGAGCCAGGGTGGAGCAGACCCAGGCTGGGAGGCCCAGGGAATTAGCCTGCCAGCCAGGGACTGCTCCACCCTGGCTCATCATGCTGTAGAGGGGCTAGCTGGGGCACAAGGGTGCTACAATGTGGGGTTAGCTAGCACTTGTGTCCCAGCCAGCCCCGGTCACCATCTACATATGTGTTTCAGTACACAAAACTACTCCACTATAGGATAGTACTTGTCTTAGACAGTATTATCCTACAGCAGAATTAATTTACTGCACCCTAATATGGGTGCATGTATAGACAGTGATGCTTTACTGCAGAGCTAATTAGTCAGCTCTGCAGTAAAGCACACGTGTAGAAGCACCCCCCAATGTATCAGTTTGATTTGGCTGAGTAATGCACAGAGGAAGCAGGGGCATCTCACCCTTCTCCTGATGTTCTTTAAGCTACTGTGCCACCTTAGCCAGCAGAAACAATATCCATGTTGTACAGGATGGATTTATGTTACCAGTACCATTCTTACTGGGGAACTGCTGTATTGTCAGTAGTACACAACAGTGACACATAAGGTAGAAAAGTGAGTTCAAAGCAATATATGTACCTACCTATAACAGCTATCTCAATCACTTCAATGTCAGTTCCAGCCTCATTGGAAACATTAACCAAGTATTTTCCTGTATCATTTCTGGTGACATTATATAGTGTAAAGGTTCCATTCTTTGATGACAGGATGGTTTTATTGTATGGATAGACCTTTTTCAGGATTATCTCTGGTGGTGGGTTACTATAGGTTGTACATGTAATAGTGACATTTACCCCTTCATTGACAGATTCTGATGGATATATTAACACTGTAGTATTTTGAGGAGGAACTGAAAAAGAAAGAAGTATAAAAGTAAGATTTAATAATAAAATGTAAGTATAGGGGCTGATAATCTACAGAAGGATTTCACTATCTTGCTGCCCAGGGTTGTAATCTAGTCAATAGATTCACCACAGTCCTTCTTGTTCTTAGCTTTAAAATCTACTCAGTCACTCTTTAATGATCCTATGTAGCCTTTCCACAGTATAGACAGCAGATGCTGGAAAGACAGATATGTTATCAATTGATGGACTTCATAAACTTTGGGTATCTATCTCTCTCATATTATCTTTTCTTTTTTAATTTAAAACAATTATCTATTTGTCTGTGCTCTTGAAAGGGGGCAAACTGGCATCCCCTGAGACTGAAGACCTTCCTTTACAGAACAAGCACAGCAAAGGCAAGAACCATGAGCCCGAAAAAGCATGTTTGCTCAACCTTCAGTTTCACAAGCTTTCTTGATAAAGCCATTAGAATGCCACAATCCGAAGCCCTCTTCTGAGGGACCAAGTGGAATGGCACATTTGAAGATTTTGGAAAACAATTGTTTGTGATGCCTGTATTGTCTTAGAGAACAGTCTTCACTGCTGTTCTGTTCTTACTAATTATTTGTGACAAGACACTGTATATAATCTGCAGGGGCCATGACAGCTAACACTAACCAAAAGTATTGGACATTTCAGGTTTAGAGATAACCAAACAATAACTACAAACTCTTCTCAACATTTGAAAAAACTAGATGATGTTTTAGATCACATGATAACCCTCTCAGAAGAGAAAAACGACATTAATATGGGGTTCATATTATTGTAACTGACCTTTGACATTAAGTGTTATGTTTTGAAACTGCTGTCCTAGTTCATTCCTGGATTCACATTTGTACACTCCTGCATGTTCCATCTGAGTCCTGTCTATGGTATAGTTGCCACCTTCAGAGTCAAGCACCTGGTCCACATCCCCCATTTTCTTTTTCAAGACAATATGAACAGCTGGGTTGCCTGTAGATGTGCAAGAGATGGTAACACTGTCACCTTCTTTTACAGCATCTGAAGGGAAAGCCAAAAGCATTGTGTCTTTTGGTGGAACTGCAAAAAGCAAAGAATGAAGGGAACATAAATTAGGAACAGCAATGATCCCTGGGTAATACAATGATATTATACAGTAAATACAAATATTGGAGCTAATCTGAATAAATGTATACATTATTTAATTTCATGTGTGAGTTTTTGGTTTAAATGACTAAGAATATAATAATATAACAATAAATGTTAGATTAATTAATAATAAATAACAATGTCAAGTAATCATATAGCAGTGCTGTCAATTTGGTGCCCTTCAGAATATACTAAAATAAGTGTGAGCATAGCTCAGGGGCTGCTCAGCTGGGGCAGGGCGAGGGACTGAGGTGCGGGGGGGAGGGTGTGTGTGGCTCCTGCTGCACCCCAGGAGGGCATGGGGGGCATGTGCCCCAAGACCTGTGTGTGGGATGGGGGTAGGTTGCCTCTGTGGCTGGGGCCAGGCTCTTCCTGGTGGAAGACTGGGATGGGCTGCGCTGAGCTACACTCAGGGCGGGTGGTGGCAGTGCTGGGAGGGGGCACTGGAAGGGGCTGTGGCAAATTCTGGAGTGGCTGCAGCCCCTCCCCGCCCCCATAGCCCCCACTCCTGTAAGCCCCCACAATGAGGGAGGGAGTGGGACTGGGACTGGGACTGGGACTAGGGCTGGGGCAGGTGCTGCCCAGCCAGGGCAGAGCGTGGGACGGAGCCACAAGCAGCTCGTCCGGGGAATGGCAGCGGCAATTATTGGCCACATCAGTTCTGTGTACCCCCTACAACCCTTTTAAGCACTCCTAGGGGTAAGCATACCCCTGGTTAACAACCACTGTATTAAAAGGATAAAGAATTGCCAGAGCACCAGTGGGTTCCAAGAGTGAAAAGTAGTTCACCCCAGGAATCATTTATGTGGTCTATATTCTTAGATTCTGACTGAGGCCTTAGGCCTTGGTGTAGTAATAATAATAATGATTTGCATCGCTGTATATTTACAAGGAGTATATGTGTGCACATAAATGCTACCAGTCAAAAGTAGGGAAAGAAGCCAGTGAAAAGTAAGCTTTGAAATGAAAAACATGGCTCCTGAAAAACAGCGGTAAGTCTATAGTTAATTCATGATTGTCACGGGAAAGACTAAAATTTTAGAATCCTTCTTACAGTACATTGAGTAGTCAGCTGAAATGCTAGGCTTTATAGAATAAAGCCTACAAACAAAGTCAATGTCATGCAGATTCATACCTTGTATAGAAATGGAGACTGTTGTTCTCTGAGTTTTGTTCACTGCCGCATTGATAGCTTCACAGATGTACAGCCCCGAATCACTTAGCTGGGCATGTGGAATGGTAAGGGTGTGGTTTTCCATAATGTGCCAAACACTTTTATCATCTTGCCGTTTTCCCCAAAGTATTTTTGCTGGTGGATTACTCTCACTCATACAATAGAGAACCACAGTGCTCCCTACCCCCACTGTTGCATTTGGAGACACGGTGATGGCAGTATTTTGTGGGCCAACTTGAAGAAAACAAAACAGAAAAACAGAGCAGTCCAGTGAGTCAATGAGAAATGTGCACATCTCCCTGGGCTGGTGCTGGCCTGTCTTGAGGGAACACTTCACACAGGTGCTGAGAAAGCTTTTTAAAAACACGGATGCTGATAAGGTTGTGCATCAATATCCACAGAGAAGCCAGTGACCAATCAGCATTTGAGGTTTTCAGAGCTAAACTAGACCAAATGCTTTGAGACATATCATGTCTGTGAGTTGAGTGTGTGCAACTCACATTGATCAAAATGGCAACTGCATGGGCAATTTTTTAAATAACCATCTCTAAACATGCTGTTGATCCTCTCCCAGTGTTTATCCTCTGGCTGAGTTCTAGATAAAGAGGGAAGAAATGAACTACTGGACACATCTACATGTGCAATTACTGCACATGAATAAACTCCTGGGTTTATTGCTCTGGAGTTTTTTGTTCCTGGGCACACTGTTTGAATGTATGTCCAAGAGCAATTAACTCTGGAGCAATCAGCTCTGGAGTTTATTCATGTGCAGCACATGGAACCTGGTCACAGCAGCCTTGGCTGGCAGGGGTCTCCAGAGGTCAGCCTGCCAGACCGAAGCTGCTCTGACCAGGCTCAAAGTACTGCTTCAGACCAGGGCGAGCTGGCAGGCAGCCTCCGCACTGAAGCACCCTCATGCCCCAGCCAGTTAAATCAGTGTCTACATGTGTACTGCTACACGTAAATAAACTTCACAGTATGGTAGTACTTGTATGTAAAAATATTACCCTGCTATGGAGTTTATTAGTTTTCTGTGCCCTAATAGGAATGCATGTGTAAGACACTGAAACATTTACTGTGGAGCTAATTAGGCAACTCCACAGTAAATGTTTCATGTAGGGCAGTGCTAAAGGTGATGTGCATAATTTTCTCACTGAATATTACACAATGAAGCAGTTAACTTTGATACACTGGGTTTTAAATTTGAAAATGCTCCAGTACATATCAAGAAAACTCACTCAGCTCAAAGACTATCCCTCACAGAAAAGGATTATAAAACCATGCTGATTTTTAATACTTAATGACTTTTGTACACCTAGCCCACAAACCCTGTTGTAAAAGAAACTTGATTTGAAACACCTAGTGTAAATATACTTACAAGAGACAATCAGTTTCTCTGATGTTTGTCTTTTCTTGGGTTCAAACTCCATTTCAGCAATTGGTAATTCAGCCATACAAGTAATCTCTTTTCCAGTATCTTCAATGGTGGGGGTAAAGTGATACCACATCCATTTTGTCTCTGTGGTTTTGTCACTTGGGTCATCATAAAATTCTTTCCTGGAAGGAAGTTCTCCTCCTTTCTGCAGCTGTATTACTAAGCGGTCAGCAGGATATACGTTAGGAATTTTACAAATGATACTGCTCTTTTCCCCAGCATAAAGCGGCTTGCTGATCATAATGACAGGATCACTGGGGAAAGCTAAAAAAACAAAAACAGTTACTTTTCACTAGAGATGTGCCCAAGACAGAACATTAAAAGCAGACCCACACTTCAAGCACCCTAGAGTTCAGAAGTATACAACACATGTATTTTCACTAAGACTATTACAGAAATAGGTACCAGCCTAAAAAATGGTTTCATAGTTTTTAACTTTAACCCACACCCCAAAATCCTTGTTTCTAGTACAGATAGAACGTTGGGGTAAGACTTAGGAGTTGGTTTGAATACATTTTTGTTCCTCATACACATATGTATATTTTAGAAGTTTAACAATATTTTATGAAATGCAGGAAAATACTAACATTCTTGAATTGATACATTCAGTCATCATATTAGCTACTGTATTCATATTTTTAAACTAGTAACAGACACAATGAAAACTCAATGCTTAGAAAAAAACAGAATAAACAAGTATAGCAAATCTTCATTTAGAAGGTCCAGCTTTTATTAATTACTAACCTCCATTACTATTAAGTGAGAGTAGCTCCCAAATTAAGGTAACCATCAATAAATATAAATTCCTACCCTCTTAGCAGGGATGGTACATATGCTGCTCCTAAACGAGATGGGCTACCAAGCCTAGATATGAAAGGACCAATCTTTTCCCATATATCTACTGTCAGTGAAATGTACTAGTTTTATTTCCTCCAGGTTTATATTTGAAAGCCAGAACATAATCCCTTTTAAATGTAAAAACTGCCAGAAATGTACATGCTGTGACAATATGGGGGGAATATGAGTGGAAAGGAGTTGGTCCAAAGCTCACTAAAATCACTAGAAGTCTTTCCATTTACTACAATAGGTTTCAAGTCTTTCAACCCAAATCTTGCTCACTTTACTCAAGAAGAAAATCAAGCCAATTAGTGTTATATTCAGTTTAGGTGAACTAATGCTTAGTAAGTGCTTAGAAAGACATCCCTGCACAGATATTCAACTATCAGGAAGCAGATGGTTGAATTACATCAAAATCATTATGCTGGGACTACCGATTGACTCCATGTTGCAAATGTAAGAATGATTCATTACATCTGTTTTAAACAAGCACAAATATCCATGTATAAAGGGAATAAACCACTTACAGTAAAGTTCAACCTTGATGCCCTTCTCTTTTTTCTCAGATCCACAATGGGCACTGCAGAGGTAAGCATGGTCATTCTCAAAGGTAACAGGATTCATGGTCAAGTTGGAGGTGCTTCCCTCATTGCTCACCGTCCCTCCTAGGGGGCTGTCTAGTTGAGTTCTCCAAGAGAAAACTGGGGACTCACAGCCAGAAGTACGGCAGATCAACATCAATTTACCTCCAATCTGAGCAGCAACTTTGACTGCAGGTATGATCTCCAGTTCAAAAGCTTTAGCTGAAAAGGGCAGATCAAATGCAAACTTAGCAGCATTCTCACCTATTTCCCCTTTGCATCCATAGTCCAGGTTGGCACACAAAATTATAAAAGACTGCCTCTATTTTGCTACCTGTAAACTAAGGGGCATGTAGGAAAAGTGATAATACTAAGCACTTAGACACAGCTGTCCATCTCCAAAATACCTCACATCTTGAACTTGTATAAAATGGAATAAATCCACCAAAGTCAATGTAGATACCCTATGCAGAGCTAAACCAATTTACACCAGCTATGACCTGGTTTATTGACTTTGTAACTGAGTAGCAGATAAACAGGTAACCAAGGAATGTTACAAAATCTGGAGAAATGTAATATTAGATTTGATTGTTCCTAATTAAGAACGGTTCAGAGATAATAAAAAGCAAACCTGTAGCAATGTGCTGGAGACATTTTCTCACTTAATAACTCTATCATCTTACAGTACAATTAATTTATTAGCAAAGTAAATTCATGTTGAATGTGTTCTTGCCAAACATAGAAGGAACAGTGAGAGTTGAACATTTTTCCCCCTGACATTTAAACAAAACATTTTAACTGACATCATATTTCATTTACTGAAATGCAAAATCAGTTCAGGTAAAGAGGAATTGTTTTAGAAAATAAAATGCAGGCGTGTTTACAGTGATTACAAAACAACCAAAAACTCACCAGTCATGAACATCAGAAAAAGGACTGTCACTGATGGAACTGTTCTTGCCATTTGTCTAAATGTTTGCAATTGCTATTAGATGAAAAGAAAGCAAACTCCAAATCTTGGATTTCTATTAAAGAAACTCAGTGAAAGTCAACAGCTCTGAAAGTGCTAGGCATAACATTTACCCAGCTCTTTTATAACTGTTCTGGTTGGGGCGGAGAATGGGAAAACTCGGGATGGGGAAATCCAAACTGCAGGTGGTGGAGTCCTATTTTAATTTTATTGGTAGTTTCAGCGCCCTCTGCTGCTTGTAGATAGAGAGGTTTACTATTGCTTAAGAAAAAAATGCCAAACTTGACCTAGAAAAATAACACTAGAGCTTGAGGGTGGCCAAGAACTATTGAGATGTGCAAAATAATTTCAAAGCCAGGATAAAAATCAGTTATTTGAGTATTTTAATACGGAGTATAGGTATAAGGACCCAATCCTTTAAGATTCTGTAAACACTTAGGTAAGTACATAACGTTAATATCTGTCTAGTTCCAAAGAAGTCAGTGGGGCTATTCACATAACTTTCTTATATTTACTTATATGCATGCCTTTTTTACATGATTGGATCTTACAGGATAGTTCTGCAAATTCTTATTTATGTGAATAAGTTTGCGTATTCCCCTCAAAGTCTGTGGAACTAGTCACATGAATGAAGTAACTCACATGCCTCAGGATGTTTGATCTCCACCCCAAAAAGCAAAGAAACAGAGAGCATAATATAGTACTATCAAGAAGCTCAAATAAAATCCCAAGTTTTCCATACCACAGCTCTGGTAAAGTTCAGCTCCAGATCCATTCGTCGAGACTGGCCTGTTACCTTTCCCTAAACAGAATGATTTTCAGACTGAGTCTCTAATTCCAGTAGGATGTGGACAGATTCTTTATTTTCAATTGCAGCTAAAGTACATTTTGACTTAGATAGCTCATTTATTTCTGTGAGTGTTATTCTATTTTTGTGGTGTCACACTTTCCCTTTGAAAATTAATGTAATCAAAACAAATAAAAAACATCAGGCTGATAAACCATATTTGGGGGATTTTTTAAATATTAAATTGACAGCTTCTAGCTTTCATGTTCTTACTGATAAGGCAAAGATGAGCATGGTACATAAAGGAATGAACCAAGTGTTCCTATTTCTGGTATTTTAATTCCAGGGTTTATATGGAGACTGTTTTATGACGAGAAGCATACTTTTGGCACAAACAGTGGTTGGTAGAGAGGTTATATTAAAAACGAAGAAAAATGCTTTTTCCGGTGTTCAATTTAAATGGGGAAAATGCAGTGAAAGCAAAAAATTGTGAATCAAAGTTTACAGAACAAAAAGCAAAAACAGCTTACCAATCATTTAATTGTTCTGTTTTGTTTTATTTTTATTCAGAGAGTACGTCCTCAATTTATAAGTACAAGGAACAAGAAATCCAAAATAAACATGTAAAGCTTATTTTAAAAAAAGTCTGTGCTGAATTGTTTAAATCAAATTTGGGAGGAAATCATCTAAATGATCATTTAACTGATTGGAAATGTGGCTGTTAAACCACTGTTTATTTCATATAAGGCCCTAATCCAGCCATCTATTGCTCTGGTAATCATTTGCATAAAATGCATGTTAAATTATAGAAAAAATAAAATCAAACTCATCAGCTCTAAATATAAATATGAAGAAAACCTGGCACTGCTTTAACTCCACACTTTTTTAATCAAATGGGTTCTCAGGTGAGCCAAATATCCAGTGGAGCTAATTCTGGTCTCAATTCACCTCGTTCAGATTTCAGGTTCTCCCAACTGGAGCTGCCTGTGGCTTCTTCACTGAAGGGAGGTTTGATAGCACAAGTTCATACAGACTCTGGAACAGTCAAACAACTGCACATATGTCTCAGTAAAAGTAACCACAGAACATCAGAGACTATGAGCTAAATCCTATTTCACTTTATGTACCTAAATAGCAGGTTTACAGCTTCATAACTGAAGTTTCTGATACTCACACACTGCTTAGGATTCCATTTTGTCATGTGGTGAAATAAAAAGTCACTCTGCATACCTATCTGGGAGAAGTAAAATGGAGTAGGAGAGCATTCCCACCTTACAGCCTAGTGGTCAAGGCACTCATCCAGGGAGCAAGAGACAAGCTCTCTCTTACTTAGAAGGGAGAACCAGCATCTACTCCTGGCAAAGTTCTCCACCCACCAGCCCACAAACTAGACATTGCCCAGATGCCTTTCCCACCCTCCTCTTAAAGCAGGTGAACTGCACCTTGACTTAACACAGTTGGGCCTCGATATACACAGTGGTTACATTCTTGAAAACACACCATGCAAATAAAAATTGCATAAAAAGACACCAAGGGTCTATGGGAAATAAGGGTTTAGGTTCCAGATGCGGGCAATAATTTGGCTGATAAGTGCCCGTGTGTGAGTGCAGCCCAGCCTAGTCAGAGCCTGGCAGCTTGGAGAGCTGCATGCAGATGGTAAGTCTGGTATGGTGGAAGGGGAAGGAAGCAATGTGGGAGGGGGCAGATCAACGCCCCTCACAGTGAGGGAGGAGTGGGTCAGGGGCAGGTGCTGCCCAGCCAGGGTGTGGTGGGCATGAGATGGAGTTGCAGCTTGCCCAGGGGGCGCAGGGAGTGGGGGATGGCTCCCACTGCTGCGTGCACCCCGGGAGGGAACAGTGGGGGAGGGACATGTGCTCCTGGATCTGCGCAGGGTGTGGTGGGCAGGCTGCATCTGCTGGCTGGAGCTGGGGCTGAGCTTGGCTTTTCTCAGCAGAAGCTGGGGTCGGGCAGGATGGCAGCGGCACTGGGAGGGGGCTATAGGGGGGCTGCAGCCACCCAAATTTCACTGTAGCCCCCCTGTAGCTCCCTTTGCCCACCTGGCACAACCCCATCTCTTCCCGGCACATGGGTGGAGGCAGGGGGTGAGCCGGGGCTGTGTGCGGGGTGGGCAGCAGCAGGTCTGGGAGGGAGCTACAGGGGGCTAAGGCAAAATTTGGGGTGAATGCAGTCCCCCATCATAGCCCTCTTCCAACACTGTTGCTGCCGACCCTGAGCCCAGCTACTGCCAAGAAAAGCCAGGCACAGCCCCAGCTCCAGCCCACAGCTGCAGCCCACCTGCCCCTCCCCACCCCACGCAGATCTGGGTGGCACCCCCCCATGCCTTCCCAGGGTGTGCACAACGGCGGGAGCTGCTCACCTCCCCATGCCTCCCAGATGAGCCATGGCTCTGTCCCACACCCCACCCTGCCCTAGCTGGGCAACATCTGCCCCTGCCTTGCCCCACTCCCTCCCTCACTGTGGGGGGGTTGTTGATCTGCCCCCATGCCCCTTCCCTTCCCCCTCCCCTTCCACCACAACACAACACACTTACCAGCTACACTTGCTGAACCATGTAAAAGTGAGTCCATACAGTGTACAAAAATAAAGGGTCACAATTAATTGACCATGCAAACTAAAACCATTAAAAAAATACTGTGTAAATCGAGGCCCAACTGTGGTCATTGGATAAACTGGATAAGCAGCACCAGGAAAGTTCCTACAGCATTGGAATCAGAGGCTCAGGGTCTCCCTTTCAGGGCAGCAGGCATCTCACTTAAACACACGCTCTCTGGCTTGCTGTCCTTCTCTTGGCCCCCACATAAATCATTCACTTGGCCTCAAGAGGGGACTGGATAATGCCTAATTTGGCCTGGTAGTTACGGCACTTGGGTGGGTAGCAGATAAACAAATAACCAAGACATACGTTTAAATCTCAGGATGAGGGGGCCCTAGGACTCAGATTTCCTACTCCCTGGGCAACTGCTCTGGGCACCAGGACACTGTATTAAATGGTGGAAGAGACCTTGATCTCTTCCTTCTTCAGTGCCTAACACCTGCTAGGTTTTTTTTCTCCAAAACCAAAATTTTGGGACTTACCCAGCCTCATATGTGCAGCTAGATGATCCTATTTCACTGCCCATCTGAAGCACAGCTTCACATGGGCTTGTGTACATCAAGCTCTATCACAAGCTGTGCCATAAACGAGGCAACGTGGCTGTGTATGTGACATTTAAGAGCATAGCCCTATATGTCTCTACAATTCATAATTTATAAACTCGCCAACACCGGAAGTAGGTAATGACCAGTCAGAAGCAAAAAATTTCCTGAGGTAGAGAATGTATTTCCCGATTAGAAGAAGAAAATAGAAACATGGCAGAATTAAGAGAGAGAATCCAAGAAATACCCTGGAAAACAACCAAGTAGGGGAAGAGGAGGCAGCTCAGAATGCTTGAGATTAGGAGCAGGACAGACTGAGCTCACATGTGCTTAAATCGATCGACTCTGAGAGCTCAGAATCTGTGTGGACTAGGCAGTAGTGTCCACAGTGGGTAATTTGATTAAACAGAAGAAAGGATATTTGAAAGGGAGCAAATTCCTTTCAGGAAATTACAGATACCTTTATCATTGCAAGTGGTAGGGAGGTAAAAGATAGTCACTCCTATGGTTGGGCTGTTTGGATACTTCTAACTCGGAGGATGGGGGCAGAAAATTCAGATGCCCAGTTTTTAGGAAGCCAGTCCCCAGAAATGTGAATGTGTAAAAGTAGAAATGACCTGGAAGATGGGATGGAGTGCACACTCAGCAAATTTGCAAATGACATGACACCAAACTGTGGTGAGTATTAGATATGCTGGAGGGTTGAGCTAGGATTCAGAGAGCTCTAGATAAATTGGAGGATTAAACCAAAAGAAATCTCATGAGGTTTAATAAGGACAAGTGCAAAGTCCTGCATTTAGGATGGAACAATCCCATGCACTGGTATAGGCTGGGGACCAACTGGTTAAACAGCAGCTCTGCAGAAAATGACCTGGGGGTTACAATGGACAATAAACTGAATATGATCCAACAGTGTGCCCTTGTTGCCAAGAAGGCTAATGGCTACATTAGTAGGAGCATTGCCAGCAGATTAAGGGAAGTAATTAATCCACTCTATTTGGCACCAAAATAAATATCATGAAGTTCAATAAGGAGAAGAGCAAAGTCCTGCACTTAGGATGGAACAATCCCATGCACTGGTATAGGCTGGGGACCGACTGGTTAAACAGCAGCTCTGCAGAAAAGGACCTGGGGGTTACAGCAGACAATAAACTGAATATGAGTCATCAGGGTGCCCCTGTTCAAGAAGGTTAACAACACTTGATAAGAGCGTTGTTAGTAGATTGAGGGAAGTGATTCTTCTGTTCTACTCAGCACTGGTGAGGCCACATCTGGAGTACTGTGTCCAGTTTGGGGCCCCTCACTGCAGAAAGGATGTGGACAAATTGGAGAGAATCCAGCACTATTGTCGTACCATCAATAAAGTCAATAAGGAACTTTGGGCCACCCCCGTCAGGTGGCCGTTAGTGTTTGCGGCGGGCAACAAAAATGGTTAGGGGACTGGGGCACAAGACTTCTGAGGAGAGGCTGAGGGAATTGGGCTTATTTAGTCTGCAGAAGAGAATGCTGAAGGGGGATTTAATAGCAGCCTTCAACTACCTGAAGTGGGGTTTCAAAGAAGGTGGAGTTAGACTGTTGTCAGTGGTGGCAGAGGACAGAACAAGGAGCAATGGTCTCAAGTTGCAGCAAGGGATGTTTATATTAGATATTAGGAAAAACTCTCTCATGAGGAGGGTAGTAAAGCCCTGGAACAGGTTACCCAGAGAGGTTGTGGAATCTCCATCCTTGGAGGTTTTTAAGACCCAGATAGACAAAGACTTGGAGGGGATGATCTAGTTGGGGACGGTCCTGCTTTGAGAAAGGGGTTGGACTAGATGACCTTCTGAGGTCCTTTCCAAGCCTAATTTTCTATGATTTTGATAATTCTAAGAAAGATCAGATCATCCTCATCATGAAGGCTTTACAGTGGAGAAGTTCTGCAGTGGATTGCTTTATCAGACTGCAAGTAATGGGAAATGACAACAAGCTATAACTGCCATTCAGCTCAATTAGGCAGCTTCTGTTAACTTAATTGGAAATTGCATTGGGCCCTGAGCCAATGAGCTGACTAGATAGCAGATTTATTTTTAACTCAGGCAACAGAGTTAATTGTATCCATGTCTGAATAAACATATTATTGGTAAAAGAGCAATACAGTGCTGGGAGAGTACAAGACTCACCAGGATCAATATTTGTGGCAGTGCCTATCTCCCTCCTGATACAGGAGAATCATGCTGCTCAGCTGCCTTCCCTATGAATCTATTTTGTTCAATTTTGACAAGGAAATGTACTCCATTGCCTAAGGCAGGGGTGGGTAATTATTTCAGCTGGTGGGCCACTTAACGAGTTTTGGTGAGTTATCAAGGGCTGCACACACAAAATCTTTCAGAAGGTATCATTTTAACAAATTATATATTAAAAAAATTATATACTAAAAATCTAACTTCTACTATAATACATTTTAATAATATTTCAAAGTATTTTTGTCCTGATTTATGTTTTTCACGGTAGTATATATAGAGACAATTGCATAAGAGCTTAAAATAAAGTTTTACTCTTGTATATTGTGTGGGAGGGGTGTCAGGAGGGTGTTAGAGATGGTGGGGGGGTGTATGGGGAGTATGCACATGTGGGGTGGGGACTGCCAGTGCACTAGGTCCTGGGAGCCAGCTGGGGTGTGGGGGAAGAGAAGAGGGGGCAGGAGGCTCATGCAGCAGAGCTCCTCCAGGTGTTATGGTACAGTCTGTACCCCCATCCGGCCCGTGGCTGCCCCTGCGACATTCTGCATGGGGAGCTTTCACTCCTGCCTGGGGCAGCCTGCACCTCATTCCCACGCCCTCCAACAACACCATCCCGGCCCCGCCCCTGGCCCCGGCCAGCATGTACAGCTTCCTGGTGGGGCTGCTCCCACTGCTGCCCATGTACTGCTCAGCTCCCCCCACCTCCAGCAGCTCCTCCTCCTGCCCCTGCTACGCTGCTCCAGCAGCCTTCCATCCACTTTGCCACCTGCAAGTGGCTGTTCATTGTGCCAGCTGGTTAGAGTGAATGGAAGACAGCCAGGAGCTGGAGCTGGAGACCCACGTGCTGAGGCAGGAGCCACCCACCTGCAGCTTCTCCACTATCCGGCTGGGCATGTGTCCCATTGTTGTTCCCGCTTCCCTGTGTTACTTGCTGCCTGGAGTAGTGGGACAGGAGAAGCAGGAACTGCTGGAGATGGGGGGAGCTGAGCAGTACTTGGGCAGCTGCAGCCCCACAGGGAAGCTGTGTGCACTGGCTGGGGCCAGGGCCAGGGCTGGGGCAGTGGTGTCGGTGGGCATGGGTTGCCCCAGGTGGGAGCAGGCAGGGCTCTGCCCCATATGGAGTGCTGCAGGGGTAGCCATGGACCAGATACAATCAACTGATGGGCTGGATCTGGCCTATGGGTCAGATTTTGCCCACCTCTGGCCTGAGAAGTAGCAGGGGGAAGGGGCACCCAATTTGCTTGTTCCCAGGACTGGGTGTCTTGCAAAGCATACTGTATGCCACTGACAGGCATCAGGCTAGCATGCAGATACTCCAGATATAATTCAAATTAATTTGGTGCCGGGGACAAAATAAGAGAAAGGGCATTTAGACTCACAGGGATGTAAAGTCCCTCAGAATAGCCTGGAAGGCATTCTGCCACTGAGCATGCAGAGTGAAGTGAGGCCATTTGTGCCAAATGATGCCTGTCTAGATGTACTTAGTTAAGAGAGAAAAACCAGAAGATGGTCCCTAAGAACAGACAGCATTTTTCCTGCTTTTTGTAGGATGACTTGAAATTGTTATACCCTCAAAATGGCCTCTTGCGTGCTATTCCTTATATTTTTGTTTACAGTGCATAGGTCTTTGAGTATGTCTAGACTGCAGCTTACACTATAGATACCCAAACTAGCTGTGAATAGCACTAACTCAGGAATCTGAAATAGTCTTCCTGCCTGTGACACAACAGTGCTCAGACTGGGCTAATTTAACCTGGTTAGCCAGAGAAGATCTTAGAGGTGTAACAGACAGGTTCTACAGTGACTGCAGGTGGGCAGGTGGCAGTGGCTTCTGTGGTCAGGCAGGCAGCAGTTGCAGCTGCCATTCTTGCTGCCTCCTAAGTGAGGGCCTAGGGCCAGTACCTCAATTGCCCTGAGTTAATTGTAAGGCTACTAGCTGAGATTCCTGTTGCCATGGTTAGACTGTTTCCAGCCCATTTGCAGCTGGCTCAGGGATGTATGTTACTCTGTAGCCTGCAGTATAGACCTATTGCAATGATTCTATGTTTCTATTCCTGTGGAAGTTATAGCCAGAGTTCTCCCTGAGTCAAAGCCCATGGTTAGAGATATTATGCAGGAAGGCAGTCAACAAATGAGAATGAAAGAAAAGTTCTAAGCTCTTTTGGAAGATCTGCCCTGTCACCAAAACAGCAGATTCAGCAATGAAAGATTCAGCAACAGGAATGTAGGGGAGTAGTGGCACTGCAAGAACTGAAGAAGTATCCTTATCTCAAAGCCTTTTCAACAGACTGTTGCAGATTCAGGGACTATCAATGGGGCCATGATTTCTACTTTTATCACTATAAAATTTTGGATTCTTTCTGCCAATCCTCACATTAGAAAGCTCAGAGTACAGATGGTCCAACACACTGAAAAGTTTGAGAGCTAGGACATATGTGGGTCTTTCCATCACTTTTAATCTAGTTTTAGAGGGGAATCCCAGACGGAATAATGCTCTGACTCAGGAGGTTATTCAGCAACAGCACAGTAGATAACATTTTATTTCTGGCTTGAAATCAGGATTAAAACAGCCTTTCGGGAAAAGGAAACTTGAGATTTTCTGGCAAGAAAAGAGGACAACCTGTTTCTTTTGTTAAGATTGTGGCTGACTCTTGGCTTTAGTTCACACCCTTCGGTAACTCTTGTAAATAACTGCACAATGAAGTTCAATTGGTCAGTTTGGCCAAGATAGAAGAAATCATAATATATTGATATCTTAGTGCAGTATTTGATCAAAATATGCTTGTGATCTGGAATTAGCAAAACGTCAGTTATTCCTTTATTTCTGACTTGGAATGTCAGAATTTGCCACTCTGAAAAGGTTCTCATCCCTGTGCCAGGAGCATTGGATTTTCTGGCTCTTCCATTGCTGTCAACTCTTACAATTTGATCAGCATTTTTACAATAGTTTGCTTAATTCGTCAGCACTAGGACTCAAGTGTCTTTATTTTTCTTCTTTTTTTCCCTTCCTCCTGTCCCCCCTCCCCCCTTGTTTCTAGACTGACAGTGAAGAAAAACTTGGGAAATATGAGTGAACCTTAAGTCTCAGGAGGGAAGACAGATGTGGTTTTCACAAGAGATGCTCCCTTCACCTTCCAGGGGGAGGGAGGCCTCTAAGATACTTGGGGGGAGGGGGGCAATTAAAAATACCTGGAGCAAATGATTTCTGGCCAGAGAAAGAAGGTGGCAGAGTTTAGAGTCTTTCTTGAAGTATGTCCACAGACCAGAGGAAGTTCCAGATGTAGAGGCAGAGGACTTCACTGGGAAAGATATCAAAACAAAAAAAATATAAAAGCAGCCCAGAGAAGTGGAAGGAGATCATGTAGACAAGGGGTGTCCAAAAGCAGCCCAGAGAAGTGGAAGGAGATCATGTTTACAAGGGGTGTCCACCCCCAGCCTGTAGACCAGATCTAGCACATGAAGCCATGTAGATCTAACTCACAGAGCTCCCCATGGGTCTGGAAAGTTGGTAGCAGGGAAGCAGTGGCAATTAACACTGCCATCACTCCCTGGCTGCAAAATGTCCAAGCCCTATGTGGCTGGATTGGGTCCTGGCCAAGCTGGCCCTGAGTGGAGGAATCAGGCCCCAATCCCATGTGGATGGATCAAGGCAGGGCCCAATGGAGCTGCATGGAAACAGCCTGGCTGGGGCCTGAGGCAACCACACAGGGACAGCCCAGCCAGGGCCAGATGTAGCCATGTAGGAATGGCCTGGTTGGCACCCAGCCCCTAAACAGCTGCATCAAGTCCCTGCTGGGCCACGCCCATACATCTGCATTAGACCCCTGGCCCTGCATGGCTGTTTCTGCAGAGCTGCATTTGGCTCCCAGCTGGACTAGCACCACACGCCAGCTCAGGTCCATGGATGGGATCCAGCCTGCAGGCCAAAAAGGTCAGTCATCACTTGTGTAGACCGTAGCTACCTGAACGTAGTCCCTGAACTGGAACGCAGAAGAGATGGTAGGCTTGGGTTCACCTAACTGCTCCTCATAGGAGAGAAAAAGATGGCCATGAAACTAAATGGAAGAGAACTAGTAAGTTTCCAAACTTGAGACAGGACTGAAGGCCAGGGGCAAGGCCCACCAGTGTCTGGGTTTTGCTGAGATCCTCTGCCTTGTGAAGGATGAGATCATTACTCATAGAAAGGAGGGTGAGGCCTGCCCTGACCACCCA
Organism: Alligator sinensis; assembly: GCF_000455745.1. Taxonomy (NCBI): domain Eukaryota; kingdom Metazoa; phylum Chordata; order Crocodylia; family Alligatoridae; genus Alligator; species Alligator sinensis. The sequence continues at coordinate 4,869,973 of NW_005841832.1, read as the reverse complement.
GGGGTGCTGTAACTGAGCCTTTGATAGAGCCTCTCTTTAACTGCTCCCTCAACCTCAGTAACAGCACTGGGTCATCTCCACAAGCTGGATGTAGATACTGTGCTGTAGTGTCCTTGCCCATCCTGATACTTCTGATTTTAGTCTGGTTCCCTTGCTCCACCTAGTTTCCACCTTCTCTGCCCTTAGACCCTGATACTGCTAAGTGATCCATAAGGCCCTAAGAAGGGGAGAAGCAACGTTGCTACTGAATCAATTGACACTTTTCATCATCCTTTCTGTGTGAGAGGGATGAAGGCTACTCACAGCTTTAGTTAAGAATCATCAAGCAATCTTAATGGTGTCCCTGTGTGTCTTTGCAGGGGACCTATGCATTAACATATAATCCACCCCCTATTAAAACCTGTGCTCCAGTATTCAAGCCATTAAAAAGGGGGGTTGAAAAAAGGATTTTCTAGCTTGCTCCATTTCCTTGCCACCATGGCAATTCTGAAGTCTGTAGCAATTACATAACTGACTTCTAACCCAGACTTCCCTGTCACCAGTCAGGCATTTCCCATTCTTATACAGATAGCAGCAAAATCTCTGAAGCACCCAGGAAAAGGTGCTAAAAATCAAAATAAAGTTAGGCTGTTTGTACAGATAATACAATAGCTAAGATCTAGTTCAGAGGTGGGCAAAATACAGCTCATGGGCCAGATTCAGTCCACCAAGGGATTTTGCCCAGCCTGCAGTGAGTTCTTCGGCCCTGCCCAGCTCAGGAGCAGGGGGCACCCCAGGCCAGAGCATGTGCAGGTAGTCCAGTGGCCCGTGGGATCACAGCAGGGCTAAGGCGGCATGATGGCTGGACTCACGCAGCTGCAGCACCTTGCAGCTGCTGCTGCCAGTCTCTGCTGCCTCTGCTGGACCCAGCCCCACTGCCTAGACACCCCAGCCTATCTGTCCCACACCCACTGCCAGGGGCACTAGACAGAGTGGGCAGGCTGGGTCTCCATGTAGTCCAACCCAGGACCCATACGGGTAGGGTGCACGGCCATACGGGTAGGATGGGGCCATAGGCAAGTGGGGAGTGGCATCTGGGATCAGGATCACGGGGCTGTGACAGCATGGGGCCAGGGCCTGGGGCAGAGCCATAATCTACTGCCCATACCATCTCTGAGACAGGCAGTGGTTCCACAGGCAGGGGTGTACAGGGAGTAGACCGCAGCTCTGCCCTTGGCCCTGGCCCCACAATCTCTATCCCAGCCTTGGCTCTGGCCCCAGCCTCACCTCCCTATCCTGCTTCCAGATGTCTCTCCCTGCTCACCCGTGGCCCCATTCCATGCACCTGGCTGAGCACTCTGCCCACACAAGTCCCAGCCGGTCTCCAGGGAGACCCTGGAATCGCTGCGTGACGACAATGTGGGGCTGGGGCCCGGGGCACAGTGATCCACTCCCCACATGCCCCTGCCCACAGAACCAGTGCCCATCACAAGAACACGTGGGGGGTGTATTGTGGCTCTGACCCAGGCCCTGGCCCCACACTGTCACCACCTGGTGATCCCAATCCCAGACCCAGACCCAGCCTCCCCACTCCCCACCCGCTTCCCACAGTTAGATGCTGCTTCCTGCCCACAGCCCCATCCCATCTTGCCCAGCCAAGTGCAGGTGGGGAGGGTGGTGTGGAAAGAGGGGCTGCTAACCCAGCCCATGACAGCTCACCAAAACTCCCGAAGTGGACCTCCAGCCTAGATAATTGACCACCTCTGGCCTAGGTGGTTTCTGTTCTGAGATACTGCCTGTGTGTTTGCAAGGAACCACAAGTTTACCTACAAAATAAAGACATCCTTCTGCTACCAAAAAAAAATATCCCTATCTTCTATTTTGGTTTATTGTTTTTGATAAAAGAATGCCATGGAAATTCCAGGCTTATGTGTGAAACTGTAACTTTAACAATGCTATACCGAAAAATGCCCTTCTCATGTTTATCTTTAAACTCACTGCCAAGATTAATGATTTTGAGATTAAAACACAATGTTAAAAGGAAATTTAATCTATTTAGAAGGCCTAACTTCCACTTCCTTTGGTGACCTAAGTTTTTTTTAAATGTATTCTCCAATATGGATCTATGATTCAGAGACTGAAGGAAAGGTACTTAACAAACCTGTGTGTATAGATCCCTAGGACATCTATAGTTCTGGTTTGATTTCCAATATCAGCACATATTTGAAAACAGCAGTGATATGCACAAGCTGTGATTATTACTCATGACCTATCAATAAAATTGGCTGAATAATTGACAAAAGGAATTGGTTGAAAAAATTGCTCTGGAAACTATGGCAAAATTTATGGGGGAAAAAACAAACCTGTCTGCCTACAAGTGAGGCTGGACTAAAAGTGAAGCCCTGGGTCCAAACATTTTAACTCTGAGGAATGTGCAGTCTAACTCCAAATTCATACCTGAATTTGCAATAGCTCTTTTCTTTATTAAAAGCCAAATCCAGACATTGCTAACCTGCAAGGGGTTCAAAGCATCAGCCTTAACTTTGAAAGTAGAGTGCAGTTTTGCTCATCAATTTCTCTTTGTAAGTCGCATGTAGTCAGGCAGGGTAAAGATGCTTGGGCTCATTGAATGGTAAATATATAGATTTGTAAGTTTCCAGGTAAACCTTGATGAATAAACCTGAATGAAAGGGCCCTCTATACATGCAGATGAAGGCATGATGGGATCTAATGCACGATCCACACCATCATGCCTGCTGCCATGCCACATGCAAGGCAGGAGGCGCAATTGTGGGATCACACATTAGATTTCATTGTATCTCATTGCTGTTGCATGAGGAGCCTGATCCTGGGATCCTCCTGCACTGGCAAGGAGCAAGCTGCTGCAGTTGGGAGCCCCCTGAGTTAAGGGGCTCCCAGCCATAGGGGTATCCCATGCACCCCCAGGGCAAGGGGATTGCGGCTGTTGTGATTCCCCAGCCTCAGAGGTGAGTGAAATTCTTGGAGCCAGGGGTCACAGCTGCTGCCATTTCCCAGCCTTGGGGATGCATGAAATCTCCAAGGCTGGGGGATTGTGACGGTTACAATCCACTGGACTTGGCAGGGGCGTGAAAACCCCAGCTCCTTGCGTTTCACACACCCCTGGGGCAGCCACACTGACCCTCCACCTCCCAACTGCTGGGACCCGCTGGGTCTCAGCACCCAGCAGCTGCAGCTATGGGTCTCTGGGTTCCTGTGCTGCCAAGACCCAGAGTCAGCAGCTGCTAGGGCTGAGAGTCCCCTCAGTTGCAGGACTTCTAGCCCCAACTAAGCATGGTATACCCCTGCAGCTGGGAGACCTGTCAGTTGAGGGGGCTTCCAGCAGCAAGGGAGACCCTGCTCCATGTGCAAATTAAAGCTCAATAGCAATCAGCTGTAATATTAGTACACATTTTCGAGATCTAACTTTATAGCTGGTTGGAGCTTTTTATGGTGTGACAAATACTTTGCACATGTAGCTAGTTTCAAGGTCATTGCACAGTTAACTAGTTAAATGCACAATACCCGTAATGTGTAGAGGGGGGCCAAAGAATCACAAATATGTTTCAAGAACAAAAATAAGACTAGTTGCCAGATAAGGCCCAGAATAGATGCAAAAATAAAAACAATACTAGCAGCAAATATATAACAAGGAATTAAAAGCAAACTACAGTAAAATGATAATCCCTATTATCCGGCACGAGTGGCCAAGTATCTAAAAATGCCAGTTACCTGAGGAGCACAAGTTTCCAGATGGATGCGGCGCAGGGCAGGGTGGCAGCGGCTGCACGTGGAGCAGGGGGTGGGCAGTAGCTGCACGTGAGGCAGCAGCAGCGCAGGGTTGTGGGTGGTGGCAGCCACCACCACGTGCAAGCTTCCCTCTCCCCCCGGCGTCTGGCCGGCCAGCCGGAAATTCTGGTCAGTAGAATGTTCCAGATTGCAGAATGCCGGATAGCAGGGGTTTTACTGTACTTACTTCACAGAGTGCCAGAACCAATATGCAACAGTTTTCACTGGGGTAGATCTATGGAATTAAATTCAAGATCTATTTAAGTCAATGGAAAATTTACTGTTGATTTCCATGGAGCCAGGATTTGACATCAAATTTCAGAACGGAAAGCAATCAAGAGAAGGGTAGAGGAGAACTTTGTGAACAGTCTCAGTTATTGCCCACCTACAGGTTCTCTCCAACACATGTGGATCCACAAATGTGTAAAAGCAATGATTACTAAGAACAATAATTGTAACAACCGATTGGGGTTAGATAATAAATCAAACACCACAATAGAAATAGATGCAAAACTTGTGGCATTATTTCTCTATGTTCATCATATATATTTTTTTAAACAGACAAAATGCTGTCCTGTTATCTTGTCCAATGTTTATACATGTGTTTTCAGTAGGAAGTATTATTTTAGCAACCTGCTCGGTTAGCACTTGTGTCGAAAGAGTATGCTAAAGTATGAGTGGGGACTAACTTGTAAATACCGATAGGTAGTCACTTCTTGTAGACAAGCTAGGTTAACTGATTGAGACATGAATTGCTGGGATTTATTCTCCCTTTCAAGATAATTTTTGGCCAGGCATCAAAGCCATGGGTCCTTGTTAGAGATAGACAACTGAACAAGAACCACTTTCATGGTTGTGTCAACCTCTATCAAAGTCCTTTTTACTCTCTAGTGATAAGCAAAGCAACTTAAGAAGTGCAATGCATGTGAGAAACTGCTGCCAGGCAGTAAAAGGTTTTGTGTGGAATGAATTCAAAGGACTTGACATTTTAAATTCCATATTTCTTAGCCAAAGAACCTTCCTGAAATGTCTCAGAATGATCTTAAAATTGATTCTTAAGGATTGGTCTGAGGATCCAGCTAGCTGGACAAATTCAGCTTTCATTGACAGCATGTCTCCTGGACTGGCCCTCTTTTATCCAAGAGCCTAGTGGTAGGTATACAATTTAGCTTAGATATCTTACAGATCGATGTGCTGACTCTCCCCAAGCCTTCTGTGGGGAGCCTAGAAGCACATCCAAGCCAAGATACCACTGAACAGGTTGTGTCTATATGTTTCCATTCACATGCTCCCAATGCTGTAATATGCCTGTGAAGGCAAAGTAGGGCATGACTTTTCAACTGCTCTTGAGACCTCAGTTTCCAACATTCTTGAGAACAGCTACTTGGGATGACCCCAGAGCAGCCTTGGGGAATGCTGGGGAATGTCCCAGCCATGATCCACTGCTACCACAGTGTAGACATGCTTGGTGCCTATAGCAGGGCTGTGGATTCCTTTAGGTACCAGGCACCTACAAATTTCAGGATGCAGGGCTTAAATGGAGCTAACTTGACCTAGGCCCAAGTTCAGTTAAATGTTGCTACAAGGCACATGAACTTGAGTTACAAATAGACATCTCTACTGTTTTTAGTCCACTTATCTCAAGTGGGATGATGACTTGATGTCCCCATAGCAAAGCAGGTATGAAGTCCAGGTTCTACTTGGCAGCCATTTATCTTAGCCAAGATTGCTTTCATTTAGTGCACTGTTTCCATTTCCCCCAAATGTCTGTGACTATTCAGATTCTTAATGCACATGTATGATTACAACATATACATATAATATTGAAAAGAAATAATCTTCTATTAACATTGATAGCTCTCATGGGATTTACTGTTCCTGTAAAAGTTTCAGCACAGACAGGTTTTTTTGTCTGGACTTAGCCTCTACCTCATCTGCTATTTCCTCTAGCATTTCTGAGAATTACAGTTCCTGTTATACGGTTCCAGTTGCAGTTAATAGCTTGGATTTCCTCAGGACTTTCAAAGTTCCTTTTTCAGTGGGTGTGCTTAATTATATAAAGTAAAGAGGAGCTTATTCCATCAAAGTGTTCACTATATGGTTGCTGGTGGTAAATTTTTGTAAATTTGAAACTAAAAGCATATTTTATGTATGACTTGGTGTGCCAGACTGTTCAGGAAAAACAGCTATATTTATAAAGTATGTCAGTCTCTCCTTGTGCTGGAAATTGGTGGTCATAAAAATGTGCTAGAGTAAGACTAGGAGAAGACTTTATATGTATGTAAATAAGAACACCATTTACATGGCACCAGCTCTGTTTGATAGGGCATGTCATAAGGAAGCGTGATACCTGGCTCCCAAATAGGTCCTTATATTCCCAACTCACTGATGATCACCACTCTAAAGGTGGGCAAAAGAAGAGACTCAAGGACACCTTGAAGGCTAATCTGAAGACATACAGTATTAATATCAGTACGTGGGAGACTCAAGCACCAAATCATCCCCAATGATGCTGAGATGTACAAGACGACATTCATCATTTCAGGAAAAGCTCCCTTCACTATGGAGGCAGATAAGACGAGAGAAACCCAGGGCAAGAGCTGTGACCTTACATCACCAGGATCTTCTCCTTCTTCCTAGAACTATTTGCCCTGTCTGAAGTCAAACAAGTGGATCTTGAATCAGTTTCCTCAATCATCTACAGACTCACTAATGACTTCCCTGTTATTGGAAGACTGTCATTCTCTATCAAGGAACTGCTGCTGATGAAATAAGGCACATTAATATGCCCTGTGCACTTTCCCTATAAGATACAGCATGATTGCTGCAATAGATGGAGCTAAATCACTAACACACAAACACTTTCTTTGCATAATAGGTCATTACTTTTCAGGAGAAACAGTTACTAAATTCATCTGGACCATTTACTAGTGTCTGTTGGACTCTGATGCTTATATTTTATAGGAGATGGAGAGCATCAGTGTTTTGTACTGAGATAGCAGACAGAGTAGAAAGTAAACCTGAGAAAGATTATTAATTTAGAGTTGAACTGGAGATAATCAGAAATGAATCTGACTGAATTTTTCATTGTGGATAATATTTATTAGAAGTTAGCTCCATTTTTGGTCAACTATTTGTGAACCAAACTTCATATTCTTTTATTGTTTTATTCTTCGCTATTACGCAAATCATTTTGAAAAAAAATATTTGTCAACTTTTCAGTATGCATATAGTTTATTCACGACCCATGTTGTCTAACTGGATACTTATGAGTCATACTGGGTGCTTCTATAAGTGCAATTAATGTGATGTGATAAACTCTGGCACAGTTCACTCCAGAGAAAACTTCTTCCAGGCACAGCATCTGCATGTGTGCCTGAAACAGCAGCCCTTTGCACTGGGGCAAAGCAGCCCCAGGCTGGCAGGGGCCACTGAGGGTGTCATCCTAGGCTCCAGGTGGCAATGTCAGGTGGCAGAGGGGCTGGCTGGGACACAAGGGTGCTATAGTGCGGCGGTAGACAGCATTTTGTCATACTTAATTATTCTGCTATAAGATAGTCCTGTCCCCGGTAGTACTATCTCACAGCAAAGTTAATTAATTTACTGTGCCCTAATACAAGTGCGTGTGCAGATGGTGACACTTTACTGTGGAGCTATTTAATCAACTCTGCAGTAAAGTGCACATGTACCCACTGTTCTTTTTTCCATCCTTAATTAAATGACCAAAATGGTTTGAATGGAAGAATGAAAAAAAAAATAATTCTAGTATTTTTCTATACAGAGATCTGCAAACTTTTTCATAAAGACTGGGTGACTATTTGAATGCTCATAAATAAAAATTGGATTGTGAACCAAACTGTAACGATGATGAAAATATTCCATACGTAGATTTGATTTCACTGTTTGGTAAAGTCAGACTATGAAAAGTGCTTTGTTGGCATGTAATTTCAGAGTAAAGCATTGTGAAATAACTGGGATCCCAGGCAGGATCCAAGCAGCAGAAATCAGGCAGGCTAATCTGTAATAAGGCATTTGAAATTTCTAAGGAAACTGATAGTGTCAGTTGTGTCAGTTAAACGGTTGTTGTGTAAGGTCACTGAATGTGAGACATAATGTCTTACTCTGAGATAAAACTGGAAGGGCTCTATCTTGGCTTTAATTGCTCTCTCTCCCTCCAAAGAAAAAATGTCTAGATTATGTAGAGAGCTCTGCCATGTTGTAAAGTATGTGACATTTTAAGTGGCTGGAATGAAATGGATTATAACTAGTATCATCACAGCTGAGTTTACATGTAGCAGTGCTCAGTGAAAGTGACTACAGGGCTCTAGTCAAGATTTCAAATGAAAGAGAAGTGTCTGCCTCAAACAGGGGTGGATCTAGGAGGCATGCGCTCATACACTTGCACCCTCCTCTCCCTTTGCTTCCTGCTCCATCAAAAATTTAAAAACAACTACCTGGCAGTGGCAACAGCATTTCTAATCAGGCAGTGCTGAGGGAATCAATTGATTTCATGGTTTATTAGAATCTACCAGATTCCCTTCTAAACTCTTCATTCCATGGGTGTTAACAACCCACTCTTATTTCTATTGGTCTTGATGTCTCACCAGTCAAGCTGTCCATTGTTCCGTAATCCAGCTGTTAGCTGCTCCTGAAGCTTGTATTTCACAGCCATGCAGATCATTTTTCACTCATTCCAATATTTTTTTTTGCTTCAGTCTTAAATTGAATAATATACAGCCCTAGGCCCCTAACATATTAGTAAAGGTTCTAGTTTTTTGTAACTGGAGAAAAATACATGTTGTGTTGTGTGTGATGATACGTCTCACCATCTGCACCCCTCTTTTTCAAAATTCTAGATCCATACATAGCCTCAAACCCCTAAAATTTCTGCTTTAACTTGCTAAGGTTCAGAGTCTGCCATCCTTGATCATGCAGAATAATACCGCATCCTCTGCAGAGGCTCCTCACACAGTGAGGTACTGCATAACACAAGGGGAGGCAGAATCTGGAGGTACTATGTAAAATTCCTAGCACAGGAACAAGAAGCCAGCCTCAGAACTGTGGATTGAGGCAGACAGTATTTTGTAGTATAAGATCTGATTTCTTGCTTTCATAGATTTCATAGACATTAGGGCTGGAAGGGACCTAGGAAGGTCATCAAGTCCAGCCCCCTGCCCGAAGGGCAGGAAGTCAGCTGGGGTCATAGGATCCCAGCAAGATAAGGGCACAATTTACTCTTGAAGGTGTTCAAAGTAGGTGCTTGAACCACCTCCGATAGCAGGCTGTTCCACCTCCGATGGCAGGCTGTCCTTGGGGGCTCGGACTGTAAAGAAATTCTTCTTTGTGTCCAGCCTGAAATGGTCTTGCAGTAGTTTATAACCATTTGGCCTCGTCATCCCTTGGGGCAATCTGCTGAACAAATGTACCCCCAGATACTGGTGGTCACCCCTGATAAACTTATAGGTGGCCATCAGATCACCCCTGAGCCTGCGCTTTTCCAGGCTAAAGAACCCCATAGCTCTCAGCCTGTTGTCGTAAGGTCTGTTTTCCTGACCTCTGATCACACGCCTGGCTCTTCTCTGGACTCTTTCAAGCTTCTTCACATCCTTTTTGAATTGTGGAGCCCAAAACTGGACACAGTACTCCAGCTGCGGCCTCACCAAGGCCGAGTACAAGGGGAGAATGACATCCCAGGATTTGTTTGAGAAGCATCTATGGATGCAAGCCAACGTTTTGGTCCCTTTACTAGCCGCAGCATCGCGTTGCAGGCTCGTGTTTGTCTTGTGGTCAATGATGACCCAAGTCTCTTTTTTCTGTAGTGCTAGCCAATGTAACACTGCCAAGCCTACAAGGATGCTGCAGGTTTTTCCTCCCAAGGTGGAGAACCTTGCATTTTTCAGTGTTAAACACCATCAGGTTCTCATCCGCCCATTTGCTGAGCCTGTCCAGGTCAGCCTGGATCACCCCGTCTTCTGGTGTGGATGCTTTGCCCCAAAGTTTGGTGTCATCGGCAAACTTGGCCAGTCCACTTCTGACTCCAATGTCCACATCATTAGTGAAGATGTTGATGAATATGGGTCCAAGGACAGAGCCTTGGGGGACCCCGCTGGTCACAGGGCACCATGGCGATTGCCTTCCATCAATTACCACCCTCTGGGTCTGACCACAGGGCCAATTTCCCAGCCAGCGGATCGTGGTGGACCCAAGGTCACAATTGGCCAGTTTCGCCAAGACGTGATCATGGGATACCGATCAAAGGCTTTTTTGAAGTCAAGATATATGACATCCATCTCTTTTCCCTTGTCCAGGTGATAGGTCACCTGATCATAGAAGGAAATGAGATTGGTCAAGCAAGACCTACCCGCAACAAACCCGTGCTGGCTATCCCTCAGGATGTTGGCATCGGCCAGTCCATTAAGGATGGCCTCTTTAATAAATGTTCTAAGCACCTCCTGAAGATCACTGATTGTCTTCCCACTATGCTTAGTAAGAGCTGAGGATACTTAGCACTTATCATGACTATACATGTCCACATACATGCTTCAAACCCAGAAGTATGCATGGGAGGCCACACCAAGTTTGTCTATGATGGAGACTGAGGGCTCCAGAGTGGCCACACACAATGCCACTGCAGTGCATCTTCCCTAGCACATTTTTGGGTGTGGGGTATGCACCCTGGCACAAGTGGGCAGGACAGATTTGGGAGCTGCCCGGTCTGGACATAGTGCTGCCGTGTTACAAACAAGCCTTTAGCCTGCATTGAATTCTAAGCTGTCATAGCAGCACTGCTCCAGTACCCAACCTAGCTTGGCTATCTGTATACTATGTTACACTCAGAAAAAGTGACTGTCATCTATGCCTACCAGCCCAGGGAGCTATTGCAGCTCAAAGGCACCTCTCAATTATGATTCTTCACCTTGTTTTTGCTATTTCTACCCTGCCCTGCTGCCATGGCTAGAAACTTACTGTTAGCCCACACCAGCAGCAAAGGATGTTTCAAGCAGCAGGCAACCCTGTTTACTCCTGCATGTCTGGAGGAAGGGTTGAGTGGTTGTGTAATCAGAATTATTACTTCTCAGCATAGTTACTGAGCCCAAATCAGAAGTTAACCCAAGGGATATATAAATAAATATAGGACATGGATCCAATTCTGTATTCTTTATTTAAGAAAACTCCCAGGCAGGTCATTTTTTGCCTAAATACAGTGTTCAATATAACACCTGTTTATAACATGGCAGCAGTATATCCAGGCCAGGCTGCTCCCGAATATACTATACATATGTTTTGTCTATATACACTGTTCAAAATTTGGTTCAGTGTCTGTAGCCCTTTCCATAGCAAGTGGAGAGAAGGGCAGTCTTGTTCTGAGATGCAGGGAGTGCTTATTGCTGCTCTCACTTTTGGTATACAGGCTGCTGGAGTCTGTGTTCTGAAAGGTTGACAGTAGTAAGCAGTGTTCCAGATGCTAAAGGTAACACAGAAAAAGACTACGCGAATCTGTGTTTGGTGGCAAAAGCCGAGAAAGGTTTATTGTCTCTGGACAGTACACTAATTAGTCTGATTAATGGTCTGCCCAACTTAATGAAGCTTGTCCTAGACAGGTAACAATGCATTACAGGCAGCCCTCACTCCCCTAAGCCATAGAGAAGCAGAGATGGAAGGGACTTCAAGGTCATCTAGTCCATACCCCCTGCCTGAGGCAGTATCACCCCTATACAAACCATAATCTAAACACTGCATAAAACTACTGTCAACCCTGACACAAAATAGACCTAATGTCCTAAGTTGCCACGGGTAAACCAAGGGAACTACAGCAGCCAATGTCCTACTTCTATAAAATATTGTCACATACACTCAAGAGGTCCCAGGTAGAGGGTCATGCCCTCTGCTACAGAAGGGACAAAAGCCTACAGTCCACACTAATCTGACCATGAGGTAAAATTCCTTCCTGACCCCAAATATGGTGGTTGGTCTGCCTCTGACCATAGAGGGCAAGTATCACAACCTCTGTGTTTATACTTGAGTGCCCCCCCCTTGTACCAATTCTTCTCTCTTTCTCTGTTGAAATGTTCTTGTTTCCTTTGCGAAGTTTACACACCTACACTTTGGTTCTTATGATGTCTCATTAGTGAGTTTTTACTTTTTACGTTTTTCCCCTCAGGTTTTTCAGCTCTGTTTTCTTGCTCCTGTCTTTAAATCAGAATCTTTTTTGCTCATTAGTGTGTATTGATTTTTTCCCCCCCCTTTCTTAGCAGGTCAGCCAGCAGTCATGACGCATGTTTTCTCTCAACTTGCTGTTCAGCACCTTAGCTACAGTTTAGCATAACTACAGCTTACCATAACTGGAACTCCTACAGGCAGAAATACAAGTGCAAAAATAAAATAAAATCTCAAGACAAAGTGCTCTTCCTGCCCTTTCCTAAAGCTTTCCAGACAAATTTCAGTTGTAGCCTCACTAACATCATTTACACATACTCCACACAATTTGACAGGCTTTGCAAGTGGCTAAGGAAATAAGAGGAAAGAGTTGGGGTGAAGAGAGAGAAGATAAATTATGAGAAATATTTATTCCGGGTCCCGGCAAATCTCTATTAATACTTATTCTATTTGATGATTCAGGATCTCATACAGTTTTGAGGAAGAAAACGCTGTTTTAAAAAGAGGGTCAAATGGAAGGTCGAATGCTGCTGTCACCTGCAATTTAATGAACTAACAATAGAAAAGTTTACATTCAGAAAAAAATTCTACAGATGTGTCAAACATACTCAAGGGCAAAAGCTGTTCCCTTATTAGTTCTTATTATGACTAGGGAAATTTGCATAAGAAAGGGAACTTTTTTTTGCTTACAAGTTCTCCTGTTGCTTGTTTCTTATTTTTCTCTTCTGAATTTAGAACTCTTTGCTTGTAATCTTCTCCATGGTAATTAAGGTAGTGTAATAGAAACAAAACTGAAAAACAAACAAAACCTCCAGTTAGAGAAAGAGAACTTGTTGTCCATTTATCTACAGGATTTTTTTTTTTTTTTGAGCAAATCGCTTATTGACCTATCTCTTTAAGAGCCATGAAGCAAAGACCAGAAGATCGCTTGCACTCAGAGTTTGAAATCTTTTCCCACTGTGACATTAGGGAATGCTGAAGTACTACTGTCCATCTGATGTGGTTTCAAACCACCATGTCCATTTCTCCAGGTCTAGAGAGAACTGGTTGGGAAAACAGGTTACCTTCTAGAGATCCACGTTTCCTGTCCTGGGAACTCCATGATGTGGCTTCTTGGCATGTGACTGATGGCTGTCTTAATCATACTTTTTATCAGTAAGGGCAAATAAGCCCTTTCATAGGTTTCCTTAATGAGCTTGCCAACATAAGTGACCACCTACTTTAGATTGCTTTCTTACAGATGAATAGCAATTAACTCCCTCCTAACAAACTGGAACAGCTAGAATATCTACTCATTCAATCACTAGTAACTCAGTCCTCAGGGATTTATAGCTATAGGATCATGCAGATCTGGCTTCCAGTCCAGGTTGTGTGGTCTCTCTAGCTAGTCATCCAGCACTGGACATGGTTAGTCAAAGATGGTTTCTCTATTAGGTCACAAAGAGTTTGTGTTAACTGTGCTGTAAAGGCAGACATTCCAATATAACTAGGACACTTATTTTTTTCTATCCCATCTCAATGCAGAGAGCTTTCAAATGCCCTATACACGATGTTAAATCTCTAAGATGTATTTTTAGAAATACTCTTCCTTTCCTTCCCTATATTTCATCCTATACAGCACATGGGACAAGAGATGTTTCTTGCTATTTCAGTGCGATACATTGTCACATTTAAACATAGACTTCAGCTGAAAACTTTTTATTTTCCATACATATCATATGAGAACCCTTTCAATGGCTTCAGCACTTTTCAAAATCCCACTGTCACATAGGGCATAATGAAGGAAACAGGATATCCAAGTAAAATATACAAAAATAGGAAGGAGTTTGTTTATGATACCCCAACTCAGAGCCCTGACACACAATATTTTCATTGTTTTTTTTCCCCTTTGCCACCAGGTTTCTGACCCTCTGGTTTTGTTTTACTGATTGATTTATTTTTCAGCATTGTCTATCACTATGGCAAAGGCAAATATCCTTTGGAAGGAAGACTCTTTTCCCCACACATGCTTCCTTCAGGGCAGCGAACATCAACTCGTTGTCTTGACAAAGTGGGCTGCCTGGACAAATGGTCTTGAAACAGAACTGTCATACTATACAGCTATCTGGCACCATTAGCCTGAGGAACTGAGGATTTGCCATATCAGCAGCAGTGACCACCGTTTCAACATTCAGCTTTTGGAAATAGTCAACAGCTGCTGCTTCAAAGGAAGATGAAGAATGCGGATAATGAAAATAGTTTATCCTTCAGAGCTACAAATTAGCTCCTCTATACAAAAATTTCCTCCTCTATACAAATTTAGATCTGTTTTCTTTTTCTTAGCTTAGCTTAATTTATTTTGCTCCAAATCATCTCCCAATGTGAAACACGCACAATGAACACTTATTACTGTATAATTAATATTAAATGTTGTGCTCTTTTATTTTGCATAATGTTAAATTATTCTGAAAATTATTCTGAAAATAAAATGTCCCTTGGAAGAGGATTAATTTTATTCATTGCTAAAGCATTTGTACCACTGAGGAAATTCCTGGAAATGGATAATGATCCAAAATGGAAACCAGCGTAGCTAAAGGAATGTGAAACAACCTGAAAGAGAGAGGGAGGTTTAATTTGCAGAAGCAAAATGTAAGTTTTTTCTTTTTGTCACCGATTCACATTGTAATCTCACTGTATTCCAACATAAACTAAATGCAGGCATAATAGAAGATCCCTTTTGTGATCAGAAAAAGAAAGAGAGTGAAAAAACAGGCATAAAGAAATTAATCTCAGATATTCCCTGGCTAGTACATAACTACCATGTAAAACAAATGAATCTCTTATTTATAGTGAGCCTAAATCAGAATTTTTGCACCTTAAACAACTAAAGTACACCTACTATCAAATAGAAACACAAAATAATAATAGATTATGAACTAAAAAAAAAGTCACAAGTTACAATTGATTCTTTCACTGAAGCACCTGAAGGTTAAAATATGTTGTGGGAAGATATAGATTACTTCTGCTTTGATATATGCAAACACAAAGTAATTCAAGTAAATAGCTACAGAAATAACTGTTTTGGTTTAAATCAGGGGTGGGCAAAATATGGCCCGTGGGCTGGATCCGGCCCACCAGACAATTTCATCCAGCTTGAGGGTGCCCACCAACTAATTGTACCCCGCCCAGCCTGCATGCCTTGCTCCCACCCTCACGTGCAGAAGGACCGAGCCCAGCCAGCGCACAGCTTCGGGGTGGAGCTGCTGCTGCCACTGCTGCAGCCTCCGGGGGACCTATTCAGCTTCTCCAACATCCCACTCACTCCAGGCATGAAGTAGGGAAGTGTTGGGGGTGGAGTGGGGAGCTGCAGCTGGCTGGGAGCGCAGAATATGGGGCTAGGGCTGGCGGGAGCACAGAGCCTGTGCCCAGGGCGGTCAGCGGGAGTGCAGAACTCAAGTGAGCAGGGTGTGGGTGTGAAGGAGTGTGGGGGGATTTGGGGCCCCCTATAAGCTCCCCCCATGGTACAGAGCTTCTGCTGCCAGCAGCAGCAGCAGGCGGAGGCACTCATGGCCTGCACAGGCACTGCTGCTCAGCAGCACGCAGCTCCAGCCAATGCTGCACATGGTGGCAAGGGGGCACAGCCTGTCAGGCCCACCTCTACCACACAGGGCTCCTTGTGGTGCACATGCAGTTGCCAACACTTGTGCGCCACCAGGAGAAGCCCCATGTGATGAAGCTGGCTGCTTTCGTTGCTCCTTGCCATGCAGGTCCCAGGAATCCACCAGGAAGCAGGGAGCAGAGTTCCTGTCCAGTTCTGGGAGAATCATGGGACCTGCACTGCAGGAGACGGGGGAAGGCAGCCAGCCCCATCATGCGGGGCTTCCCCCAGTGGCATGCAAGTGCCAGCAGCTGCACATGCACCACGGGGAGTCCAGTGGAGTAGAAGTGGGCTAACCTGGCTGCGCTCCTCACCACTACATGTAGCGCTGGCTGGAGCTGCGCACTACCAGACAACAGCACTTGTGCAGGCCATGAGCACCCTAAGCAACCCCACCTGCTGCTGCCACTGGCAGCAGTGGCTGTGCACCATGGGAGGGAGTGTGTGGGGGCTCTCCACACCCCCCAGCCTCCCTCACACACCACAAACCCCACACACCCACATCCCACCCCAACTCCCCACATATACACCCCCAACATGCCCTATTGACCCACCACACACCGCTGCAACCCCTCACAAAGTCCCCTCCACACACACCCCTCACATCCACTATACACACATACCTACCCACAACCACAGCTCAAACCCCACACACACGCAATATACAAGAGAAGGACTTTATTTTTGAGTTATTATTCAATCACCTCTACACAGTACACAAACACAAAAATATTTTTTGTAATAAAATTACAATACGTTATAGTAGGCTTTTGACTTTTAGCATATGATTTGGGTTGTCCCATATCACTTGTGTTGTGACTGTGCACTGTGGGGGGGGTCCCCCCCCACACACCCTGCCCACCCTGTGCTCCTGCTGCCCCACTGGGCACAGGCTCCATGTCCCTGCCAGCCCCAGCCCCGTGCTCTGCACTCCCCCCCGACCCTGATGTTTCCCTACCTGGTGCCTGGAGCGAGCAGGATGCTGGGGACACTGAACAGGTTCCATGGAGGCTGCAGCAGTGGCAGCAGCAGCCCCATCCCAAAGCTGTGTGCTGGCTGGGCCCTGGGCCTTTTTGCATGAGGGTGGGAGCAAGACATGCAGGCTGGGTGGGATACAATTAGTTGGTGGGTGCCTGTGGGCTGGATGAAATTGCCTGGTGGGCCAGATTCAGCCATACTTGCCCACTCCTTTTCTAACAGCTTCACTGAAAGTATAATCACACTTTCTTACTGGGATGAAAAGTATTCATTATTAATAAGCTATACCACAAAGGTTTTGTTTGTTTGTTTGTGTTTTGTTTTGTTTTTACAAATTTAATTGAAACAAGCCCCCAGGAAGAAATCTTCCAGGTAGATCTCTCCTGATAATTGAAGACAGAAATGAGTATTCAATTCTTTCTCTGTACACAGGGAGATAGATATGCCAGAGCATATAGATACCTTTCTTCCATTACACAAATTAAGGAAGAGACAGGGATTTTGTTTAGTTTTGGGGGGTTAAAAAATGTTTTATTAAAAAAAAAAAAAAAAAAATCTAAGAAATGTCTATCAAAGTTAAAAATTCAATTTAAATTAAAAACTTTTTTTTTTTTGGCCAAAATACAGGAAACCCTTGCTATTCGCGAACCCACTGTTCGCAGATTTGAATATTCACAGATTTGAATATTTGCGTTGCGCCGCACCAATGGGGTTGGGATGAGCGCCGCCACAGCTCCCTCTGGCACTGCACCAAGCTCCTGCCTCTGCGTAAGCAGGCACAGAGCACTGCACAGGGCAGGGGAGAGCAGAGCTGGGGAGAGTGAAGCAGAGAGCAGAGCTGGGCGAGCAGAGGGAGAGGGCAGAGCCAGATGGGCAGAGAGTGAACACTGGGGATGGGGAGGGAGGCGGCAGCGGCGGTATCTTCTCCCCTGGAACCAGCCGCGGTCAGTCCCCAGGCGCTGCAGAGGAGCCCTGTGCTTCCAGCTTCTCGCGGGGTGGGGAGCCCCGTCAGTATTCACAGATTTCACCGTTTGTGGGGATCTCTCAAACTGATCCCCCACGAATGACGAGGGTCTCCTGTATCAGATTTTAAAATAATTTTCCAGTGTGCTCTACCTGCAGGACATTTAAAACATCTCTGAGTCAGATACATCATTATCTGAATGAAAAGTTAGTCCTAAAGAATTGATGTTGCATTATTTTTATTATTATTTATTATAATTGTAGCCAATACAGAAGCTAGCATACACACACATTATATATATGAGCAATAGTATGTAATTACCATGCATATTTGTCGGAGATCAGAGCAGCGGCCGGTCAGCTGCTTACTGACTCCCACCCGGAGTCGTAAAACTGTCGCCTCAACAGGCGGGTAGTGATGGATGAGGTGAAGTTAACCAGGCACAGATGCGTGTTGGTTACAGAAATTTGTTTACTTACGTCACTCAGATAGTGACACGCGACGCAGGCCGAGCCTTTGTTCCGTTGCAGTTTTTCCAGTTATAGCGATTATAATCAAGCGTATGGTCTCAGGTTACAGCTAACGATACAACGATTACAATCAAGCATACAGTTTCGGGTTATAGCCAACGATGACGGACATGGCGCCGGGAACGAGCTATCGTGCCTGCAGGGCTTTGATATGTCAATATTACGCTGACGGGAAGCTATTGACAGCTGATCAGACTGTCAATTTACTCTGATGATGATCTTAGGTTTCTCCTTAGAGATTTCCGTAGAGGTCTCCCAGAGTTTCTCCGATTTGGGCGGAAGTTGCTAAACTATTTATAGACAGAGGTGTCTCTGAGATATCCAATGATGAACTGCTAAATGGAATCTTTAATTATCTGGCAAGCAGCAGTTCTTTGTGTGCTCAGGTTGCTATCAGGTTATAAGGTAGTGGGCTAGGTTTCTAGTATGTTACATGTGAGGTACCTACACTTGTTTCTTGACCAATTGCAGGGATTTATGGCAGGGCTATCCCCCTTCAACCTGACCAGTTTTAAGTTTCGTTTCTCGTTTGTGACATGGGCATAAATTATATACAGCTCTCCGCCAGGATTTTGTTTTAACCCTTAGTTGATCAGATGATGGTCTGAATGGTATCTCTTGCAAGTGACATGGGCACTGATTAATTTGGTTGTGACAATATTATATACACACACAAAAAAAAAAAAAAAAAATAAGCTTGGGTAT
>NW_005841832.1:4847411-4851206 GCF_000455745.1 Alligator sinensis | reverse complement strand
AAAAAAAAAAAAAAAAAATCAGCATGTGTATATAGTAGGCCAGTGTTTCCCCAACCTTTTCCAGCCCAAGGCACACTTACATTAATAAAAATTTTCCACAGCACACCTGTTAAGGCATTCCCCATCCTCATACCTATTTTAGCTCATTGCCATGGCAAAATTCCGCAGCACCCCTGCTCATTTCTGACAGCACACTTTTGTGCCGTGGTGCACTGGTTGGGAAACACTGGAGTAGACAACCATTGATCCTCTGGATCATAGTATGCATGTACAAGGTCTAGTCAGGTGCCTGATGAATTTGCTTGTACAGAGTCCTGCAACCATCACACCAAGACCTTCAATGCATATGCGTAGGCAAGAGTATGGAGGCGTGGAGACTACCCAAGACCTACCATCCCTCCTTTATACCATTGAGACAGAATCCAAAGGCCAGATTTAGTCCAGATGTTCCATGCCTTGATGGTTGTAGCTTCTGCCAGAGAGCAACAGATAAGAAGACTGCCTAATGCCTCAGCGAGGGCACATTTGTGTCAGGGTAGTGTCCCTTAGCCTTTCTGTAACCAAGGAGAGCCCACAAGGCAGTGGGAGCTAGGGCTTTGAGGTGCCCTATACTCATCTTACTCTGGAGGCTGCAACAGCGTGGTATTTTATAGAAGCTACCTTGCCATAAGGAGCCCCACCACATTGCTACCAGGCCCTCCAGTCGAATACAGTTTACAGTCATACCCAGGATCAAGCATGAAAAAAAAAAAAAAATTATATATATTTGGTTTTATTTAGAAATTGCTGTTACTTGCTGAAACACCCCTGTACAATTAGCACATGTGTAGATAGGTAGGTAGATGGATGGCCTTTTTGAGAGTTAGAAGTCTCCCTGCCTTTTCCTGAGCTACGAGATAACACATCACCCTCTGGGATTTCCTTGTTAGGAAAGAAAGGAACAAATTTAAGAGTGATCTCATGAGTACCTACCAGGTCACATAAATACATTATCAACACCTCTTGGTCAACTATATTAAAGATCACTGAAAGATCTAATAAGATCAACAGGATATAATTATCATACTTATTTGTGTGCATGTGTGCGTGTCCTAAACATGTTGCATGTTGATTGTATCCTGTTAGCATAATATATACATACAAAATATAAATACGCACATATACATGAGAATGTTTCAGAAAGTAACAGCAATTTTGAAATAAAACCGTTGTGCGGGTGGGTGGGTGTGAACACACATGCTAATTGTGCAGGGGTGTTTCAGCAAGCAACAGCAGTTTCTAAATAAAACCGTTTTGTGAGCAATGAATGGGAAACTGCACAGCAGCAAGGAACACTGATGGCGACACTGTCAAACAAACCTATCATTTATGACTATCTAGAGAAGTGATGTGGTCCAGTACACAAAATGGTTTTATTTCAAAGTTGCTGTTACTTTCTGAAACATTCTTGTGTATGTGTGTGTATTTATATTTTGGATGTATATGTATGCTAACAGGATACAATCAACATGCAACATGTTTAGGACACACACACACATACACACACACACACACACACACACACACACTCACTCTATAAGTATGATAATTATATCCTGTTGATCTTATTAGATCTTTCAGTGACCTTTGATACAGTTGACCAAGAGGTGTTGATAATGTATTTATGTGACCTGGTGGGTACTCATGAGATCACACTTAAATTTGTTCCTTTCTTTCCTAAGAAGGAAATCCCAGAGGGTGATGTGCTAATCTCATAGCTCAGGAAAAGGCAGGGAAACATCTTGCTCTCAAAAGGGCTTTACTGCAACAACTAAACACACACACACACACACACACACACACCACCCCCCCCCCCCCCCCCCCCCCCTTGCTGTGCTGCCATCATGTCAACCCTCAAGAAGAGAGTTAACCCTTCCTACTACAAGTGGTGATGGGCAAGTGCTCATCACTACCTCGGGGACCTTCCCTGCATGGTCTCCCAGGTTTCCATCTTGTTGCTTCTCCTCTTTGTCATAAGCGAGTCCCTGAAATAGTTAAGTGCTCCTGTCACAATAGATTGAGCGAGCAACAAAACCCTGCCCGAGCAACTGACGTTGCCACCTAATATGGGCATGCCCCATGTAAACTGTCAGGCACATTAGTTGGCGGTTCCTCTTTGATCTGCCCTCTGTGGAAAATTCCATTACATGTGCCACAGTGGAAAATTCCGCTATGTCAGTGTCTAGCAGCTAAATGCTACATCTTAGTGGTAAGTTACTGCACAGAAAAAATGTTCCCGCCAACCCTATGTAAACATGTGCACCACCATTGGCCGGTTGTAAATTATTCTTCCTTAGTGGTTAGCTATTGGCTCGCTAGCCATATAAAAGGTTAATGCAGTTTCCGCCCAAGTTGGAGACCTCAGAGGCAAGTTGGCGGCCTGATCACCCTCCAATGTCTCCCCGTCGTCGACCTTCCAGACATACCCCGTTCCCGTTGCATGCTCGCTGCGTTCACAAATCGTCGACTCGTCGCATTGTGTTATGTTACCTGTTGCCTGTTACGTTACTCGTTACCTGTTGTCTGTAACGAAGTAATCGTTCATCACCTACACCAGTGTCATCTGAGGCATAAGTAAAATCTCATTGCAACCAATACTATGTCCCAGACTCTCCATCCACTCACCTGCCTGACGATCCTATTTCACTTACCAACACCGCTTTCTGGACCGGCTAGACCGGCTCCCAGAACACTCTTCAACATGCATCTGAGGCCTGTGGGCAAGATTGTGTAGAGATTTACAGTAAGATTCCATCAGTATGCTGCTGACACCCATAGGTGGATCCAGGATTTTGTAAAGGGGGTGCAGGTAGTATGGTGTATGTGTATGTGTATGTGTATGTGTATTTTTTTTTTTTTTTTTTTTAACTGGAGAAAAAACACACAACTAGAAGCTTTACCAATAGGCTAGGGGCCTAGAGTTGTATTATTTGATTTAAGATCCAAGCCAAAACAAAGACAAATATAACTGGGTTGAGGAGGGGGCTGACTACCAGCTCCTGGGTAGAGTAGGCACCTGGTGCCAAGGAGAAGCCAGGCCATGGACAGAACTGCTCCCTGCACTCTCCTATGTTGGTGCCCTTCAGACACTTCACCATGACCCCAAAGTGGCCCCCACCACCCTTTATGCATTATGCTTGCCCCTTCAAATCCCCTCAGCTTCACTCTGCCCTTAGTTATCCCACTTATTCCCCTCCATGCTCCACTTCATCAAGCTCCATCAAACCCCACCATCACCATAATGTCCCACTGATCCCTTTCCTGACCCCTCACTGTCCCCATGAACACACTGCACAGACCCATTCCCATTGTGCCTAAGACCCCTTGACCTCCAATTATCCCCCTCACACCACACTGAGCTCTCCTTTACACATCTGAGCACCCGAACATCCCTGTGGCCCTTCATACCACCTGGGCAACACCACCCACATTCCCCCTTGCTCTCAACCCCCTCATACCCCATTTCATTCTCATGGCCCCCATCCTCCTCTCAGTCCCAAAACGTATCTGCTCCTCAAATACTCCCACCCTTCAAATGTTCTGGCACCTCTTCACCCAGCCCCTCTAGCCCCCACCCCAACTGCGCTATTTTTACCCCCCGGGCCCCCGCCCCCCCCCCCCCCCCTCCAGTTCCTTCCCCTCTGAATCTCTCCCCAACAATTCCCCCTGCCCCTCTCAGGCCCCCAATCATGAGGCAGGTAGAAACAGAGCAATAACTGTCCCTCTTTGCGCCCCCCCCCCCCCCCCCCCTCCTCC
>NW_005841832.1:4832025-4847163 GCF_000455745.1 Alligator sinensis | reverse complement strand
CCACCCCAACTGCTTCTCCTCTCCACAGCATGCCACTAGCTGACCTCTACTTTTTTCCATTCTCAACATACAGAAACAAACAGCTGGGGTTAAGGAAGAACTCACTTAAGTCCCTTGCAGCATACCTATCTGGGGAGACCAACCCCTCTGGATCTGGCCATGCTTGGCTTTATACCCTCTGGCTGTGCCACTGTTTCAGTTTCCCCCAACTGCTTCTCCTCTCCACAGCATGCCACTAGCTGACCTCTACTTTTTTCCATTCTCAACATACAGAAACAAACAGCTGGGGTTAAGGAAGAACTCACTTAAGTCCCTTGCAGCATACCTATCTGGGGAGACCAACCCCTCTGGATCTGGCCATGCTTGGCTTTATACCCTCTGGCTGTGCCACTGTTTCAGTTTCCCACAGCCTTTGCCATCTTCTGCAATAACTAACCCAGGAAAGAATCAGTGCAGTAAGTAGTCAATGGGGAGTGCTTTTCACCAATTCCATCTGGGAAAAAGGCTGCAAGCCTCTCTTTCATATTCAGATCTGGCCACCATTGTCCATGCTTTTGTAACCTTAAAGCTAGATTGCTGCAATGCATTCAATGTGAGGCTGCCCCTGAGCACTGTCTGGGACAGGGGTGGGCAATTATTTGGACTGGCAGGCCACTTAATGAGTTTTGGTGACTTGTCAAAGCCCACATCTCTCTCTCTCTCTTTACCCCGCTTTCTCCCTCCCCATCCCTTCCTCCTGGGGCTGTGACCTGTGTGGAAGCTTGAACCCACCTACAGCTTTAGCATCCCCACTCACCACAGCTGGAGTCCACCTGCCCACAGCTTTAGTGCGGCCCCCACCACTCCTCAAGTCTGGACGCAGTAGCTGCCAGCTACATCCACAGCTGCCCGAACACAGCTGGCAGCTGCCAGGTCAGGGCTCCAGGCATGCGGGGTTGGTGGCTTGTGCTACACCTGTGAGCTGTTAGCTGTGACAAGTGTGGAAGCCTGCCTCCCACACTGGAGCCCCAACCCAGAAGCTTCTGGCCACATTTGGGCAGCTATGGACACGGCTGGCAACTGCTGGGTCCAGACTCAGGGGAGCGGAGCAGGGCTTGGTACAGCTGTGGGTGGGTTCATGCTTCCCACTTCTGTGCTAGTGGCAGCCCTGACCCAGAGATAGAAAGCCTGCCAGTCATGACAGAAGCAGCCCCAGCTGCCCAGCACCACACAGCTACCAGAGTTGCCACCCACCCATGACATCTGCCCATGGACCAGCATTCTATCATACTTGGTAGGCACCTGCCTGCAGACCAGATCCAATCAGTTGGTGGGCCAGAACTGGCCTGTGGGCCATATTTTGCCCACCCCTAGTCTGGAAGCTGCAACTGGTGCAAAACAGTGGCTCCTGTTCTGATGGGGGTGGGTTGCCCGGAGCACATTAGTCCAGTGATCCAGAGTCTACACTGGCTTGTAATAGCCTTCTGAGAGCAACTCAAGGTGCTGGTTTTGTACTATAAGGCCCTAACTCATCTGGGTCCCACATACTTAAAGGACTGCCTTCTCTTCTCCATTTCATTGAAATTCCCAAGATGAGCCAAAAGCAACTTCCTGCAAGTAGCATCAGTGTGCTAAGGCTATTCTGGAACTTCCTCTCCTTGTAGTCGTTTAGAAGCCAAGCCTAGACATGTTTCAGAAGCATTATAAGACCTTTTTGGGGGCTGGTCTTCAGCAGGCAGTTTTGGAGCATAGTCTGGGGAGTTTGTTCTATAGCACATTATTTTATTTTAATATTGTTCTCCGCCTTTTAACTTACCTGGTTTTATTGCGAGAGGACCTGCACTTCTTTTTATGAGTGTGAAATACACATCTAATAAAATAAATAGGTAGAGGTGCTGTTGGCAAAATGTGGACATGTTAAAAATCTTTTTTTTTTTTTCCTAATACAGGTTATAGATAAAAGTAGAAATTAAATTGTTTATCTTCCTATGGGGAATTAAAGAAATGTAGTGTGAATAAGTATAAAAATATCACTGTTAATATTGTAATAAGGGTATATTTACCAAGTAGAAGAAGAAGTATCAAAGCAAGAGAGAAGTATTATTCTACTTGCTGCTTCTCTGTGGGACAACACCCAGAGACGAAGGTGGTACTTCTACCAAAGTTAATTACATTTCTTTTTTGTGTGCAACTTACAAATCTTCCTACTTACCAAGAGTTCCTGTAACACTGTTTTTTGAATGGAAGTAAGCATTACATCTAGATTTATTTTGGACAGGAATACAAACCAGTTCAAAGAGGATGAAGCCTTGTTTTCCTTTGGGTAGACTTGAAAATCCCAAAGGAATTTAAAAAAAAAAACCAAACAAAACCAGCCTTTGCCAGAAAAATTGTGCTAAACAATGTAGTAGGTCAATAGAAATTTCCAACTAAGATGTTCTTACAGGAACTTTTCCATCTTCCCACCTCCTATCTGAAGTCAATATGAAAAAACAATTAAGGAAATTCCTTGTTGATTGCTCAAGTTAAACAATGTGTATTTCAAGTGTCTTACTTTACCAAGCAGAAAGTTAGTGGCTAAGGAAAGTGAAACCTTGATAGCAATGAGTAACTCTAGACTCTATTGCTGTGCATGTTACATGCAATGAAGGCACTGGTCTTGTTACATCTCTTGTGCAGCAGGGGAGGGCTGTATCTCTGTATGGCCTGGATTCTGCATAGGGAAGAGGTGAGAGGAAAGACTACTGGGAGGAGGGGAATGGAAGAAACCCAAAGGTACTGGGAAAGGAGAGAACAGAAAGCCTTCTTATGAGCTATGCTGTGGTTTGGAAGAGGGTCGTGAAAGACCCAAGAGGGCCTGACAATGTGGGGCAATGTTTGACCCCAGTTCATAGATGCAACTCTAGGGGTGCAGTATAAAAAGTAGGAGAGAAGGCTATTAGAACAGTTGCTGCTGGAGTTGGATTGTGACAAGTGAAGCCTTTAGCCAAGGGGAAGCTGAAGTATCCCAGAGTCAAGACCAGTGAGGGTTGCTGACCAGTCAAAAAGAGCTCTAGCAATGACTAAAAAAAGGTTGGAAGTGGAAGTAATGGTGGCAGGAACATCTGTGAAAAGTCAAGGTACTTGGGGTAACATAGCCATTGCCCCAAGCTTGAGGTGAAGAGATATTGAGGAGTAGTATGAGGCCAGGTATTTCTGAGGCAGGTGGCTGGAACTATCTCACTTAAGGGGGGGAAACAGTAGTGTGGTCTCTGAGACCCACAGGATATGTTCCCTTTGGCACCTGCCCTCCAGATCACTAACTCAGCTCACTAACTCAGTGATCCTGAATCTGAGGTACACCCAATGGGTCCATTGCAGGAACTTGTACCCAATTCCTGAACTATGTCCCATCCCAGTGGTGTGCATATGAGGGTGAGATAATGCTGGCAGAAGCAGCAATATAAGGACATGTTTGGGCGTAGAGGTGGTGACTTCCATTTTGCAACCACCGTTGTATAGCTTCCAGCAGTAGCTGGTTTTTTGCATGCTCATCGCCCAAAATCAGTGTCCAGGGCAGTTGCCCTTACTGCCCCCCTACTCCTTCCCCTTTATGCCACTGGGTAGAAATAGAAAAGAAAATGGGAGTGAGCCTTTAGAAGTCTGTGGGAGGTAAAGTGTTGCATCTGAAAACAGGGAAAGTGAGGGGATAATATTGCCCTCTCCCTCTGCAGCACCGCCCTCTCTCTGGGGCCTTCTCAATAGCAGCCCCTTCCCCAGGGCTCGCCATGCCCACACCGGGGCTTCTCAATAGCGGCCCCTTCCCCGGGGCTGGGGTCTATGCACCCTGTACACCACGCCCTTACTGGTGCTGGGGTCCCCACGCTACTGTGGGTTCCCTATGAGGCCTCCTCCAACCCCTAATAGCCTCACCCAAGCCACCAGTGATACAAAAACAAAGCAAACCCCAAGCCCCTAGGCTACAACATAACTTAAAGCTGCCTGGCTAAATCACATGACTCAGACATCCTAGAGCGGTCATCCTTTACCCGGCTTGAGCTGTACCTGCAGTCAGGCTTCTGCCTCACATCATTGCTCCAGGAATTCCTTTTTCTCTGGTTGCTGGCAGGGAACTACCCTGGCCTCAGCTCCTGGGCTTTATAAGAGCCAGGCCTTGCCCCTTACAGCCAGCTGACCGCTGGCAGGTGTGGGTTGTTTGCTATCTCCAGTTGCCCTGGCAACCTGCAGGTGGGCTCCTTATTCCCTGCTAGGGCTTTTTCTCTAGCAGTTTCTCCCCTTTAGGAGCAGAGCACTGTCTGCGACACCTGCCAGATAAGACTGGTTCACAAAAAAGGTTCACCTTTTCTGAGGGCGTTCAGGCTCTAGAAGTGACAAGATCTTAACAAAAGAGGGAATACAGTGTACAGATTAATCTGCACTGCCTGTAGAGACTTCAGGCTCCTTTTTGGTACATGTTCCTAAACATTTGAATCTCTGTTATTTTTTGGAAGTGGTAAAACCAAGGTTTTTAGAAAGAAGTCAGGACAGTGTCAGTTGGGTCATCCTGGCCTACAGTCTGCTAAAGCTACCTGACCACTGATCTAGAGCAATGCTCAAACTCATTTTTTTTAATCTACTTCTGCAGCCCTACACATGCCATTAAGCATTTTTCGAAAGGAGTACCTTGTTTGGAGTAACAATAACAATACTTTCTTCAATAGACTGGAATAATGCTGGTGTTCTGTGTTGGTGTTATGTAATGCTGGTGATCACTCAAAGTTTAACTTCATACTTTCAAAACATCTTGGTTTTTGTAATTACCTCAGAAGCATGGCCAGGTGGGCTCACAGAACTTCTTAAATGGAAGTACTGGTAAATATTCATGAATCACTGCCATTTCTCAGATTGGCTTTATTTCTTAGAATTTCATAGCACTCTTGACATTACAAGATATAACAGCATGGATTCTCATTAAGTCTATCCTTTTTTAGAATGTCACCTTCATTCTCAAACATTAACACTGATTTCCAAAGAAAAAAAAACCCAAAAGTTTTTAGGTTACGTACTATAAAAACCTGAACAATAGAGAAGATATTGCCAGTCTCCATCCTCTCCCAGACACATTAAAGTAAATGAGTCAATCTGGGTTTACAAAAATAATCACATTTTCCTATTCAACCTTTTGATTTCTGAGCTTTTGAAATCCTGTTTTAACATACCATATCTACCTGAATCCAAGGTGACCCCGAAATGACAGACTTAAGACAATCCTCCAGTAATTAGATTCTACCCATGGAAAATATATAAATTTGTTTTAATTTTCCATGGATAGAATCCAGTTATTGGAGGATTGTTTAAATGTGTCCCTCCCTACCATTGCAGTGGGGAAAACAGTGGTAAGGGAGGCAGGTGGTAAGGAAGGCAGTAAGGAGACAGGAAATGGGGGAAAGAGGCTGGGGTAGGCAGTAAGGGGCAGGTGATGGAGGGAAGCAGTGGGTGACAGTCAATAGGGAGGCAGGTGGTAGGGGGCCAGTGGTGTGAAGGCAGTAGGAGTGCAAGCAGTGGTGGGGGGCATGCAGTTTGCCCATCTGCTGCTTGTCTCTCTCCCCCCCCCCCCCCCTTTCCCCCCCCCCTGCCTCTGAAGCCTTTGGCCCCCTTCTACCCATCTCCCCCCTGTGCTGGTTCCGCTCCCCCACAACCTTGGGCCTCCTGCCTCCCCTTTCCCCAAATCTCTTCCCCCTGCAGCCTCTGTCCCCCAACCTCCCAACTGAAAACATGATATATATGATTTTTTTCCCATTTTATATATAATATAGACACCCCTCCACACGTGTACACATACATGTACATATACACACATATACATATATATCTCTAACTATATATATAATATATATATCTATATATGTATAGATATAGATATATACACACACACACACATGCAGCCACATATATACACCCACGCAGCCCACACACACACACACACACACACATATATATATATACACACAAACATATACACATACGGGTTTCCCTCAATTTATGCAGGTTCGATTAATGTGAATTTGCTCTTATGCGATGACCCTTTTGTACCTGAAATTCATTATATGCGAGGTAAATTCGCATATATGTGATCAGCATAGGTGCACTTCACCCTTCTGTAAGCAGGTAAGTCTGAGTTTGTGAGGGGAGGGGAAAGGGCCATAAGTGGAGGGGAGGGGTAAGGGGAAGGGAAATGGCCGTGGAGCTGGGCCCTACTAACCCGCCCTTGAGCCTGGTGCCACCGGCGGGCTGAGTCTGCAGCAGCCACTGGCCCTACCCTGCTCTCGTCAGGCTGCAGGTGGCTGCTCACCCCTGCTGCAGCTGCTCTGGGAGCACCCCAAAATCTGCCATAGTCCCCCACAACCTGCCCTCCCAGCACTGCTGCCAAATGCAGGGAAGAGCCTAGAGCTACCGCCAGCCCCAGCCTGCTCTCGTCTGGCTGCCGGAGGCTGCCCACCCCTTCTGCAGCCCTGGGAGTGGCAGGAACTGCCTGCTTGAAGCCATTGGGCTGTGCCGTGCCCCAGCCTCCCTGATTAAACCCTCCCCCCCAATTAAAAACCCACTGTTTCAATTTAGGGGGCATAGAATAAAACCCTGAGGACTAAACCCCTGTAATGTGTACAAGCACCCAGGGAGATGGACACAGGTCTGGCAAGCGGCCAGACATGGAGCACGGTGGGGGGGAGGGTGGCAAGTGGTGACAGCGCAGCATTTGCGTGAACCTGCTCTCGCCCCACCCCAGCTCTGCTCTTGTGAGGCAGTGGCGTGGGGTGGCAGTGCTCTGCCCCCACCCGCCCCCATGTAGCTCCTGGGACCTTTCAAAATACCCCCAGGGGTACATGTACACTCAGTTGACAACCCCTGATCTATATGAATACAAATTTTTTGCTTACAGAAATCTGTTACTGCCACTAAGATCTCTAAACCCAGCCGATGTCTTTGTAGTCATGTGAATACTTACAAAGTCTTGCTCATTTAGTCAGAGAAACAGATTTCCCGCACAGGTTCAGAAGGTGATTTCCTTCATTTAGTTTTCCTCTTGGGTATTTAAGGCTGATGTGGGTTTTCTGACAGCACAATAAGCAGCATAAACATATAACCTTCTCCATTAGTAGGGAGTGCTGCAGAGAGTTTTAATGGTCATTTGGAAAGGAAGTTTTTCCCCTCTGCTGGATTTAGTGCTTACTTTAGCATGGGGCAGGCAATTATTTTGGGCAGAGGGCCACGTACTGAGTTTCGGAAAGCCATCAAGGGTCGCATGACAGGCAGCCCAGGGCAGATTAATATTAATTTTCTACATTTTTTAGGGGCCCCACAGGCCGGATAGAATGGCCTGGCGGGCCGCATCCAGCCCCTGGGCTGCATTTTGGCCACCCCTGCTTTAGCAACAATAGAAATGGCAAATTCTCCAGAACTGCTTGTAGGCATTTTAAATTGGGGACCTTTTATTTTGCAAGCCTAGGGACTTTTTTAAACAGTACTGTATTTTCCCATCTTCCCTGTCATGAATTTAGTACTAAATCTGACTACAAGAGAGACTTTTGTGGGAATGGAGGTCAGTCTAATCCAGGAGTGGGCAATTATTTCAGGTGGAGGGCCGCTTACTGAGTTTTGGCAAGCTATCGAGGGCTGCATGACAGTCAGCCAGGGGCAGATAAATATTAATTTTCTAACATTTTTTGGGCCCCCTAGGGCTGGATAGAATGGCCTGGTGGGCCGCATCCAGCCCACAGGCCACATTTTGCCTGCCCCTGGTCTAATCAGTTATTTATGACCTGACCTCATATGCAAAATATGAAAAAAACTGATCCAGCACTTGCTTTTAATATTCAGCCAGTTGAATAAAACAGTCTGACTTCTGTGCCATGCAGGTTGTGAATCTCCCAGTCACACCTCAGAATTAAAAAACATCTTTCTGTTTACATCTATACCAAGTCCTAAATTCAGGGACTGAACTAAGCTTAGAGAGCTTTCTCCAGAAAGGCAAGATGACAAAAAAGAAGCAGAGCCAGAACCTGCCAAACTAGACACATCAAATAACCTGAACCCTCCATTAACTTAAGTAAATAGAGGAGTTGTCTTTATATATGTGGTGCTAAATCCCACCATAGAGAGGATTAAACTGTAAAACTGAACATTATATTGTCTATATTTCTTTAGCATAGGTCAACAGTGTTTTCATGGAACCCTCTCCTTCATTTCCAAGTCCAGGTAATGAGCCCTGAACCCAGGTATTCTGTTTGCTGCTAAAAAGTATCTCCAGATTTAGCTCCTCACTAAGTCAAAGTTCTCCTAATCCGCAAAATAGTACAGAAAGCAACCAGGGCCACATCCAGGGTGAATGTGTACCACATCCTGCTTTGGCCGTGCACCACATATGGAGTGAGCTCAGAGGTCACTGGCATATCAGTGCAGCTGACCATGAGCTACATGCCATGAGCTCTCAGAGTTCACCAGCTGGTCAGGGTGGGCCCTGTCCAGAGCCCTTGTTTGCACACAACTCCAGAGCTCAGGGGTGAGCACTACTGCTGTTCACCTTTCATCTCCATCTTGGCAGCACTCACTTCTTGGACTCCGGAGCTATGTAAAAGCAGGGGCTGAGTGTAGCTGCCTCTTATCCTCTCTTCTTTGTCCCTTCTTTTTCTCTGCTGCTGCATTTAGTGTTGGGTGAGCGATGGGAAGGGCAAATAGTTTTGTTCACACCCCAGGCCCTGGAGCCATGCCAAAGCAGAGCTACTACTAGACCACATGCTGACCAGCTGGTGAGTTGGAGGAACTCTGAGCTCACTGGCCACACCCCCTTCATCTGTGATGCACAAGCAATGAACTCTCTTTACTGTGCTTATGTCACAGTCCCAAAGAGGGTGTGGCTGCATCTCCTTCCCTGCAATCCTGGATCCTCCCAGGACAGCAACTCAAATTATTTCCTTATTTAATAACTCAAATAACTCATGGAGCATTTTCTGGCTCCTTTTTTCTTAAGAAACACCTATATCCTAAAATTATGCTGACAGTCTGCTAACAAGAAGGTGCCCAATCTGTTATCTTTTCTTTCCAAGTCTGTTTCAATGCTCTGATGTCATCTGGAGCTGTTGGTACCAAATGTCTACCACACAGTACTCCAAAATGATTACTTAAATTATTAAGCGTCAGCATTTGAATTCACAGTTGCATGATTTTTTTTCCCACAGTGCCTGCAGATGAGTCAACTTCTCAGTTCTCAGCCTGCAGATGAGTTCAAGTTCTCAGTTCTCCTCTCTAATTTCCCTGTCAGTCATCAACTGGGTGAAGCTAGAGTTCTTGCAACTTTTTCTTGTTATTAATTAACATCAAGTAACACCTTAGTGTTCTTACAGTTAAGCCATTCCTCTTAATTACCAAGTGTCATCTGCAGCTTTTCTAATTTCAGTTTGAGCAACTTCAGTCCCCTTTTCTATTTCATGTTTCTAGTACTGCACAGGTCAGATTCAAAGACTCTCATTTCTTCTTTCACAACCAGTTACATACTCAGCACTATACCAGCACTGTTTCTTTCTTCCTATGCTCGCAAATTCACAGTGCGTGGTCCTTCTTTCCGATTTTAAGTCAATCTCAAATTCAGGTTTCTACATTTGGAATTGCAGCTAACCCCTCATTCGTCTTTTTCAAGTTCTCATTCTTCCCTCTCTTTATTTGTAAACAGTTTTTCATTTCTACCAGAAAAGAGACCACAACACTACTCAATTCACTGCTTTCATCAAGCAACCATCCAGTGTGTTAGCTACTCTGCAATTGTCTCTGATAGTTCAAGCCAATCAAAAAGTTAGCTGCATAATAGCTAGGGACCTACTTAGTTAGTGGCTTCTCGGTTTCCATGGAAACCACAACACCTGGCAGTATCCATGATCTCTGGGAAATATTCTATCAGCTGCAATTTCCCATGAAATCCCCCTTCCCCCCCCAGCATATTATTCATATAATATGCTATTTTAGACCAGTGGTCACACCAACCCGTCGATCCTGATCAACAGGTAGATCCCAGAGCCTCTTTTGGTTGATCCTGGGCTGGGGGAGAGCTGGGCACACGTGCATACGCACACCCATTCCCTGCCCCCTCCCCCCCCAGCTCCAGCAGGTCAGTCTGTGGGGAAGGGAAGGGGTGGGGACCAGATTGAGGCCCCCAGAGTGAGCAACTGACCATGTGGCCCAGCCAGGAGCAGGGAAAGGTAAGTGGGGCCTGAGTGGTGGGAAGATTGGAGCCAAGGGGGCTCCTCCAAGGGTGCAGGGGGGCTCCCCCCATCTCTGTGGGGGTGGAGGCAGCAGAGGCTGCTGCTGCTGTACCTCAAGCCCTGTTGCAACTGGCCACATGTGGGCATTGTCGCCGCCGAGAGCCGCGGCGCGGGGTTCAGGGCCTTAGGAGCCCTAGTCGGCGGGCGGGTACTTGTGACGCTTGGAGTGGAATCAGGTACTCAAGCGTTTTGATTGAACAAAAAAGATTGTTTACTTACACTGCTCGTACAGTGCAGGCCAGAAGCTTGCTTCGATTACGGTTGTAAACAAAACTTGGGTCGGGCAGAAATTACAAAGTTCGTTTGGTCGGTCTGCAAATGTGTTCGGGGTGTTCGGGATGGCAGTCGTCTTACATCTCAGGTGGGGGTGTGCTAGGCCCCCTTGGGTCAGTGACGGGGAGTCCTTAGTGGTTGATCAGGCCGCTAAGTTCGCTCTGAAACACGCGTGGAGTTTGCTAGGCTCCACAGTGTTCTCAGAGTTCTCCACGAGGTGTGTGTGGAGTGTAGGAATAATTTAAAACTGGCCAATAATAATGTGAATTTGCATATGAGTGGCAGGAACTTTTTTCTAAACTGTAATTTTCCACTATTGTAGCATTTGGTTACTGGGTTCAGGCATAGCGGAATTTTCCTCCATGACCTAGTTACTGCCACCAGAATGACTGACAGCAAAACTATGCCATATGTATCGAACCCATGGAATTTTCCTCTGTGCTATGTCATTTCTCCTCTGGGCTATAGCAATTCTCCTCTGTGCTATAGGCATCTAATTAATGGGTTCTGACAGGCATGTTTCAGCTAAGCAGCGAGGAGTCATGTGGGGGTGGCCCTGGTCCAGCCAGGTCTGGAAAGATCTGATCATCTTTGTGCATATCTTGTTTCAGGTGGAGCAATTGCTCTTGACACAAAGGCAATAGGGCCATCTTCTTGACATTGTTGTAACACTCCTCCAAGTCCACAGGATGCAGCATCTGCTGTAATACGTGTTTCTTGTGCTGGATCATATTGGGGGTTTTCCTTCTGTAAGGGGAGATATGTCATAACCAGTGGTCTGTGATTCATGGGGGGTTTTCTTTCTGTACTGCAGCAATTCTTCACATGGTATCTGGGTCTATTGGGGCACATTTCTCACAATTTCTCTTTGAAAAAGCTACTCGGATACCACATGAAGAATTGCTGCAGTACAGAAAGAAAACCCACCATGAATCATGCACCGCTGGTTATGACATATCACTCCTCCCTGGAACTTACACAGAAAATCCTTAAATTCTTAAAGAGATCTTCCAGAGCCACCTGTCCTAGCCTTCAAACAAGCACCAAACCTCACTAACCTCATCACCAGAAGCAAACTTCCTACGGCCCAAAACACACCAAATGGATCCAGACCATGACATAACAAGAAATGCAAAAACTGCCAACATATTTTCACCACCCCCACAATTACTTTACCTCACAAAAGACCCATCAGCATTCCTGGATCTTACAGCTGCAGCTCCAGAAATGTAATATATCTCATCCAATGCACCAAATGTCCTGATGGAAAATATGTAGTAGAGATCAAACAACAACTGCATACCAAAATAAACACACACCAGAAATCTATCAAAGACAAGAATAGCCACAATTATCTATGAGTACACATTTCTCACAAGAAAATCACTCTCTCTCCAGTCTCCCAGTTCTAATCCTGAAAGGGAATTTACAAAATACCTTTCACAGACGAGCCTATGAACTTCACTCCATCAACCTACTGGGTACAAAAAATCATGGACTAAATATAGACATTGGATCTATGACACACATTTTAACCTGGCTAACATCTGACTCCCCAGGTATCTCTCCACTATTTACCGGGTACTTTCATTCCCCTTCTCCCCCTTATCCACCAACCTGTCTCTCACCCACCGACTCCTCAATTTACATCTTCACTGACTGGCTTTCTTGCATGCATACCAGCCTCTGGTTTCTTTACTATTCATTTGTCACAGGCCAGCTGGGCACTGTGGGTATATCAGTTTTATCACAGGCCAGCTGGGCTGTTTGATTCGGTTTCGGATTGAGAAGGCAAAGTTGGGAGTGAAATAAAGGCAGATTTATTATAGCTTACACACACACAACAGTTAACAGAAAGATAAATGCGATAAGCAGATAACGCAGTATAAAAGAGCTAATAGTAAATAATAACAACAGATAATAATAACAGATAGATAGATCAATCTGTCACAGGCCAACTGGGCACTGCGAGGTATTAGCCACAGTAGGCTGTTCAAAACAACAAATAGACAGACATGGGTTGGCAACTTATCGATAGTCCCTCCATGCCAGGTGCGCGCCAAGTGATTCCAGTGAAGTCAGGCATCCTCAATGATCGACGCTGTCAGAGGGATTACTGGGGAAGTTCCCTTGATCAGGATCTGATCCTCACTCACACTGGGAGTCTGGGGTCCGGGCGTGGAACAGAAATGACCATTCTGTTCCCTCCTTCCCGCTGGTTACCTGATGCATGTGTTTTTTATACCTAGTCTTATGTTAATCTGTTGGCCTCAGGGCCACTCACAATGTTGCCCTATAGCTGTTACCCTATGGGATTGAAAGGTATTAAAATTATCATAAAAGGTTACTACCCAGACTCAGGTTTATCCAATAAGCAAATTATGATGCAGCACCTTTAGGTTTGAAATTGACATCACTGCCTAAATCCCAACCCCTTTTAGGCTTCATTTGAATATGCTTTCTTGGGATATGCTTTCTTGGAATGTGTTGGGTGTGCCAAGCAGTTAGATCCAGTTTTTATCGCTAAGGCTGAACCCTGAACAAAAAACTGTTAGGCCAGCTAATCTCACAGCTACAGCTTTGCCTATGGGCCCCAGTCAGTTCCATGAACAGTTAATTTATCATTTTAGTTAAACTTATGACAGACAAGTTACATTTGCAGTTTACAAACTTATAAGCTAATATTAACTAATATTACCTGTTTAGGCAAAATATCAAATGCCTCCAAGAAGCACATATTATTGCTTATTAATCCCTCTGGTTCTGGCTGCCACATTCATTCCATCCAGGAAGAGCACACTCCAACTGCAGATGCTTCCTCAGCCTGACAAAAGCTAGTTATACCCAAAAGCTTGCAAAGAAGATTTTTTTCCAACTATTTGAGTTAGTCTAATAAAAGATACCAGATTTACTCAGAAAACCTGGTCTGCCTATGTCCTTAGATGAACTGAAACTCTGACTTCTTGAAGTTTTCTGAGTGTTGCATCCAATTTTGCATCATGTTGTGCCTTGGTGGTCCCAAAAACCAAAATGTCATCAGCATGACAAAGAACACCTTCTAAGTCATCCAGTATCTATGACATCTGAAGCTGAAAGAACTCAGTAGCTGATGAGATCCCAATAGGTAATCAGTATTGTCCAAATGGAATAACACAAGGTGTTAGCTTGCATGATTCAACAGCTAAAGGAATCTGCCAGAATCCTGCCCTAGTATCCAATTTTGTCTAAGACCTAGTCTCCTGCAAGTTGAGCCAAGGTGTGTTCCACTGATGGAAAAATGTATCTTTTTAGGTACATGGATTTTTTCAACTGTGTGAGGTCAACACATATCCTAATGTTACCACCACCATCCCAGAACACCATGAAGCAGGTTCTTCAGTCTTTGTGATTACTCCCATTTCTTCCATTCATGCTAGTTCTTCTTTTACTTTGTCCATTAGCAGGAAGGGTACTCATCTTGTTGTAGTTAGTGCATGTGGAACTGGATCAGCTTTTAAGCATAGTATATATTCACCTGACATTTTTCCAAGACCTGAAAAGATGGATAGGTATTTGGTTCTGTAGCACTGCTCCAAGGATTTCTGGTCCACTATTTCATCCACTTGATGGACAAGTTGTAGTGTTCATGTGGCCGATAACCTAAGCAAAGGCACAGCAACATCACTGACCACATAGACTTCCCTAGTTCTCTGCTTCAGTGTCACTTTTGCACTGAAGCACCCCAGTACTTTGAGGGTAATGTCACCTGGTCCCTATAACCTTTTAGTAGGAGGATATATTTACAATTTTAAAGCAATTTGAAAGCCTACCAGTGCCTCAACCACTATAATAATAAAATAAAATATACCTAGCTTGCTTAATAACTATTCTCCAACTATTTGGGTTGGTCTAATAAAAGATATCAAATTCACCCAAGGAACCTTGTCTCCTTATAAATACCTATACATTTCAGTGTTTTGATTTAGGGTTTTTTATCATTTCATAGATTTCATAGACATCAGGGCTGGAAGGGACCTGGGAAGATCATCGAGTCCAGCCCCCCGCCCAAAGGGCAGGAAGTCAGCTGGGGTCATAGGATCCCAGCAAGATAAGCATCCAGTTTCATCTTGAAGGTGTTCAATGAAGGCGCTTGAACCACCTCCGGTGGCAGGCTGTTCCAGACCTTGGGGGCTCGGACAGTAAAGAAGTTCTTCCTTATGTCCAGCCTGAAATGATCTTGAAGTAGTTTGTGACCATTCGACCTCGTCATCCCTTGGGGCGCTCTGGTGAACAAACGTTCCCCCAGCTGCTGTGGGTCACCCCTGATAAACTTGTAGGTGGCCATCAGATCACCCCTGAGCCTGCGCTTTTTCAGGCTAAAGAGCCCCAGGGCTCTCAGCCTGTCATCGTAGGGTCTGCTTCCCTGACCTCTGATCATGCGCGTGGCTCTTCTCTGGACTCTCTCAAGCTTCTCCACATCCTTTTTGAATTGTGGAGCCCAAAACTGGACACAGTACTCCAGCTCCGGCCTCACTAAGGCCGAGTACAGGGGGAGAATGACGTCCCGGGATTTGCTTGAGAAGCATCTATGGATGAAAGCCAGCGTTTTGGTCGCTTT
>NW_005841832.1:4829384-4831652 GCF_000455745.1 Alligator sinensis | reverse complement strand
CCAGTTTCGCCAAGAGGTGATCATGGGATACCAGATCGAAGGCTTTTTTGAAGTCAAGATATATGACATCAATCTCTTCTCCCTTGTCCAGGTGATAG
Source organism: Alligator sinensis (assembly GCF_000455745.1). Taxonomy (NCBI): domain Eukaryota; kingdom Metazoa; phylum Chordata; order Crocodylia; family Alligatoridae; genus Alligator; species Alligator sinensis. The sequence goes on along the minus strand of NW_005841832.1, from coordinate 4,831,554 downwards.
GTCACCTGGTCGTAGAAGGAAATGAGATTGGTCAAGTAAGACCTACCCGCAACAAACCCGTGCTGGCTATCCCTTAAGATGTTGACGTCGGCCAGTCCATTAAGGATGGCCTCTTTAATAAACTTTTCTAAGATCTTCCCCGGGATAGAAGTCAGGCTGATGGGCCTATAGTTAGCCGGATCCACTTTCCTCCCTTTCTTGAAGATAGGCACCACATTGGCCTTCTTCCAGTCTTTGGGCACTACACCAGAGCGCCAAGAGTTTTCAAAGATCCGTGCTAGAGGCTGGGCTATGATGCTCGCCAGCTCCTTGAGTACCCTGGGGTGAAGATTGTCAGGGCCAGCTGACTTGAAGGTATCCAGCTTCTCAAGATGTTCCTTCAGAAAGTCAGCATTAATGGAGGGCAGGGGATCACCCTCACCCGGACTTCCCGGCCCTGTAGCGGGCATGGGCGTCCCATGGGACTGATGAAAGACTGACGCAAAGTACCTATTTAATAGGTTGGCTTTTTCCTGGGCGTCATGGAAAACCAGGATCCCCAGGGTCACCTTCATGCACCAGGACATGGGTCCAGCTGCAGCTGTCTCCCCCCATCCCTGCCCCCGCTTTGTGGTACTGAGCAGCCCTGAAATACTGGTGCCCTGCCCATGCCTTTGCCCCTTATTCCCAAGCCACAGCCCCACAGCCCTGCTGGAGGGGGCCCCCAGCTGCCAGGGCTATGAGGCCAGGGACCTGAGTCTGCCGCCCTTTTCCCCCAACCAGCAGTGCCTGAGCCCCAGTTGCTGCTTGTGGGAGGCAGTGGCTACCATGGCTGGAACAGAGCATGGAGCCCGGCTCCTCCTCCCCCACGGGTGGTACGGCTGGAGCAGAACCCATGGGAGGGGTGGGAAAGGATGCATGCTGGTGACTGGGCTCGGGGCTCCCCACACTGCTGGCCTCCCCCGGGGCCTCCATGGTCCTGTGGGCAAGACTTGGAGTGGGAGGACAGAGTGGGGTGGGGAGGCTCAGTGCCACCGCTGGGAATTCCGTGCCACCATAGTGAGGTGCTCCCTGCCCACCTGGCAGCAGCAGGGGCACAATTATGTGCATCCACCCCCGCTGCTGCTGGGCAGGCAGGGGGTGCCTCGCCATGGCACCATTGTGCTATTGGCAGCAACGCTGAGCTTTCCTGCCCCACTCTGCCTTGCCATGCTGGGTCCCTCCTGCTGGGCTGTGGAGGTCTCCAGGAGGAGGACACCACGCAGGGAGCCCTAAGTCTGTAGCGGCCAGCCTGCTCCACCTGTGCGCAAATCTGTGGAGCACATACCCCCTATGGCCCCCCAGAAGTGCATACAGTGGCATGGACCTAGCCTCCCCACTGGCTCCTGGATGAGCTGCCACACATTCTCACTCCAGCCCTGGACCCCAAGTCCCAGGCTCCACACGCTGTCCCTGCTGGACAGTGCCCCAGCCCCAGACCTGCCCAAGTCCCTCTCTCCCTCCCTCACTATGGGGCCATCAATCCCCACTGCTCCCAGACTTACTTGCAGGGAGCTGTGGGAGCTGCTCTCATGCTGCCTGGCTGCCACATGCGTGTGTGCATGTGTGCGTGTGCTCATACACGTGGTGCCCCCTGCCTAATCGCCCTCCTCCCACTCCTCTGTCCTCTTGAAGGCTGGAACTCTGTCAGCCTGCAAGGGGAAATCCACTGTTTCCCACACTTTTCTCCTTTAAAATGAGAAAAATCCATGTTTTTCAATGGCGAATGGAAAACTTGGATCTCTGCTCATCATCATTGTGCTTGTCTTCCATGTCTGTGAGACCAGAGGGAAGGTATTCCATGAATCCTGGGCCAAGAATGTAAAGCATGCTGACTAGGCATGTCACTGCGAGCACATGCGGTGCAGGGATGGGGCAGAGGGTGAGCCCTCTGGCAGTGTTGGGGGCTCCAGCAGCTCACAATGGCAGGATGACCATATCTGTGAATCCTTGTCTGCTGGTCCTCACCCTCATGGATCAGGGGCTCAAGGAATAGGGCTGGTGGGCTCCGAGTACCATTGCATTGGCCCTGGGCCATGGGTCTCCAGCCCCAGAAGCACAGAAGAGGGTTTGCAGGAATGTGGCATGTGGAAGAGATGAGCCTCAGTTTATAATGTTGAAGTTGCAACTATTTTTTATTAATAAAGAAAAC
>NW_005841832.1:4827372-4829353 GCF_000455745.1 Alligator sinensis | reverse complement strand
TGCCCATGGCAGAATATGTTCCCCCTTCCTAATTAATACAAGGAAACCTTGTATTAATACAAGCAAACCTTAGGAAGGGGTGTGTGTGGGGGGAAGGGATTGGAAACAATGGAAGGGATGCTAAGGTCAGGGAGAGGGAAAGCTGGAGGAAGTTGGGGTTGGGGGTGTGGCAGAAGGCCACCTCTGTTTCTCCCTAAAAACTCTGCTCTGTGACAATTTGGTTAAAATGGGCCCTGCAGAGGGCACACACCTTACCCTATCCCTTTGGGTAACCTGAGCTGGATACATTCCTAAGGGAGGGGGGAAACCTGCTCCCTCTGCCTACCTGACTGGCATCACATACCTGGGTGAGGGGCTTGGGCTACCTGGGGAACTAGGGACTGCCAGTCTGCCCAGCAACTAGTGATGCATTTCAAATTGGTTGGTTGACAGCCAACAGGTGCTGACCTCCATTGGACCAGGTAAATGAGGTCATAAGGGCTACATAAGTTAAGGACTGCCCAGGAGGAGGAGCAGCAGCCATGAGGAAGACTCAGAGAGAAAGAAGAGCTTGACCATCTGAAACTTGCTCTCTCTTTCAAAACTCATGATCAATGAACTGCCTGCCTCCAGAGGGAATCTCCACCTGCCTCTGGATGACACTTGTGAGTAAGCTACCTGAGATCTATCTAGATATATAGCTTGCAGTAACTCAAATGCGTGATCAAAGGCTACCCAGCCATGCCAGTTTGCTCTATGGGTTTTCTCTGCTATTGCTTTACCCTGTACCCTATTCCAACCCTACCCCTTGTAACCAATAAAGTTCTCCTTTGTACCTAGCATGAGAGACTTATTGGGAGTGGGTCTGGATTATGCCTTGGGGTCTCCTTGGTTCAGCTGGCTAAGGGAGACCACTACTTGTGCTTCTGACTGAGGGAAGCACCCCAAGTTCTTGAAGTGAATAAAGTGTTTCCCAGGGGGCGCAGAGCCAGAATCAAGCCCATCCCTGGGTGGTGGCAGTTTTACCCCCAGGCTAGCAGGTGTGCTCCAGGAAGGGGGTTGGTCATATGTGAGGTGCCCCCAGGGAGGCACTCAGAGCCTGGAAGGTGGTCAGGCGCAGTGAGGTGGGTGGCAGGGGGAGTTTGGCACAGGGTCAGAACTAAGGAAAAAAATAACCCTGGAGGGGAGGCACAGAGTACAGGGGCTTATAACCTGGCACACTACACCCTGATTTTGGGAGTAAAGACTAGTGACTTCTTGGTGGAGGAGCTGGACAGATGGGTGATCCCAGGCCATGTGAACTATGGGCTTGGAGGCAGCTAATGGGCAGATGGGGGAGGTTGTTGCAGGCCAGGACACATTGCCAGAGCATGCATTGTGGACTCCTGGCTCTTCCTAATGGGACCCTCTGGCCCTCAGCCCTAGGCCCCATGGGCCAGTGTCCCCTTTTGAGTGTTGGTTGGCTATGGTGGAAGAAGCTGTTCCAGTCACAGCCTGGCCCAGTGGACCAGTGAGCTGGGCTCTCCCCCATGTTGTAAGCACTTCTGTGCTCCTTCAGGACTAGCCTAAAACCACTTTGGTGTCCTGTGCCTCTGGCCAAACACCAGCAGCTGGGGGCAGTGGACGGAGCCAGGAAGGATGCCATTGTTCCCAACAGCCCTGGCACTGAGTCTTGGGCAGCCCACTCCCCTTTGCCACACCCCAGGCTAGCCAATGTTGGGTGGCTTTCAGCATTCTTGGACCATGGATCAGTACCTCCCACATGCCACATCTCCTGTCTTGGGGCCTCCTTGCTCCCCAGCACCTCCTAGTCATGGCACTATTGAGAGCATTCCCCTACTGCCCCCAGCCAGAGGTCCCCACTGTGGGACCTCTGTTCCTCTTGCTCCAGGTAAGTGTCCCCGTGGCATGGCTTGGTATGTTATGGGGAGCTGGGCGTTAGCTGGGCATCAGCTTTTCCTGTTGTCTCAGAGGAGCCCCAGCCACTATACCACATTCCTGG
>NW_005841832.1:4826261-4827336 GCF_000455745.1 Alligator sinensis | reverse complement strand
TGCTGGACATAGTCCCTCAGGGCATTCTGACAACAGGAGAGGTGATATCTGTTTTGATGGCATCCTGGGGAACCCTGGGTTGCCATACAACATGAGAATCTGCCTCAAGTGGTATCTGTGGCTCAGCTATGAAATGCTGAAACCCCAGGATGAGTTTGTAGTCGCCAACACTATTGACAATCTGCTCAACCTGTGACCTGATGAGGAGAGTAATTCCCACAACTCTGGCTGTCTAACAAGAGTGAAGGTGTACCAATACATTGGTCCATATTGTATCAGCACTGATAAATGGAAAATTGACATTATAGACAATCGACTTTTTTTGACTGAGGTGGCCAATAATGTTGCCGATAAATCCTGTGCGCGCAGCCACAGCGTGCATGCAGCCAGCCCAGCAGCATGAAGAGCAGGTCCAGCTCGTAAGTCTGTTGGGGAAAAGGGGCGGAAGGGAGGGAAGGGACATGATGGGGCAGATTGAGGTCCCCACAGTGAGGGAGGGAGTGGGGCTGGGGTAGACATATGTGCTGCCAAGTCCGGGCGGGGCAGGCATGAGACAGAGCCATGAGTGGTCATCTGGAAATCATGCGGGGGCAGTTCCCACCGCTGTGCACACCCCCAGGGGAGGCACAAGGGGGTATGTGCCTCCTGGATCTGTGTGCAGGACAAGGGTGGGCTTCCACTGTTGGCTGGAGCTAGGGGAAGTTCTGGGCTCTTCCTGGTAGGGGGATTGGGCCAGGGCTACACTCAGGGCGGGCAGCAGCAGCAGCACTGGGAGGGGAACTATGGGGGAGCTATAGTCCCCACATAGCCACCCAGTCAGTCGAGCACCACTGCCCCCTGTCCTGAGCACAGCCCCAGCCCAATCCCCCACCCTGGGAAGAGCCTAGCACCACCCCCCAGCCACAGCCCACAGTAGCAGCCCAACCAGCCCAATCCCCCCCCCTGGGAAGAGCCTAGCCCCCCCCCCCAGCCACAGCCCACAGTAGCAGCCCAACCTCACCCCACACACAGATCCGAGGGGCATTTGCACCCCCCCACCCCCCCGGTGCCTCCCCTAGGGGTGCGCACAACGGCA
>NW_005841832.1:4825803-4826109 GCF_000455745.1 Alligator sinensis | reverse complement strand
TAGGGAGCATGAGTGTTGAGCCCCAGCTCAAGTCTGGGATCGTGCCCAGTATGCAAAGGCCAATAAAGATACCAGGGGTGAAAGTACAAAGAAGGTTTATTGCTAGCTATAAAAGGTGCGAGCGGAATAATTTCACGTAACAAGCACACCAGATCACTATATCTAAGCATCTTTTATACAGGAGTTTTTGAGCCTTCATAAGCATGCTTGTTTGCTGATTGGTTATAAGTGAGTGACGCAAGAAGTTCTTTACTGAGCATGTCTCTATACCTGTGTTTTAGCCATGTATCTCATTTACATACATGT
>NW_005841832.1:4809607-4818953 GCF_000455745.1 Alligator sinensis | reverse complement strand
TCCGGGCAAAGCCTTATCTAAGGCAGTCCCATCTGGCGTGCCAAAACTGTTGAGCCCCAGCTCAAGTCTGGGATCGTGCCCGGTATGCAAAGGCCAATAAAGATACCAGGGGTGAAAGTACAAAGAAGGTTTATTGCTAGCAATAAAAGGTGCGAGAGGAATAATTTCATGTAACAAGCACACCAGATCACTATATCTAAGCGTCTTTTATACAGGAGTTTTTGAGCCTTCATAAGCATGCTTGTTTGCTGATTGGTTATAAGTGAGTGACGCAAGAAGTTCTTTACTGAGCATGTCTCTATACCTGTGTTTTAGCCATGTATCTCATTTACATACATGTATGTTTCATTAGCATACTTTTTCCCCACCTAGGGGTGTGATTTTTAGTATTTTAATGAGCCCTTTTAACCCAGTTCCCTGTTTTTTCTTTTTGTTTTCAAGCCCCCTTTATCTAAGACTGTCTCCTCCTTATCATTGCAGATGGGCATTCGTCACATAACATTCTCTTCTGCTTCGTCTTCGGGTAGTGCTTTCTAGGTCACTCCCTACATGAGGAAGAACACATTGTGAGGCATGTGACAGTGCCCCCCTGACTCCTGGCCTCAGCCAGTGCACGGAGGCTCTGAGCCCCCACCATCAAATGCCAAGTGTCTGTTAAGTTTGATTGTGCTGTAACTTTAAGCACTTAGTGTAAAGTGCAAAAGTTACAGTGCAATCAGAAGTGCTTCCGATCACTTGTATAAGTGCCCTGAGGGAGCTATGATGTTTGTTATGTAGCCACATTGGTCTCCTGCAGTTCTTTATTTAGCTTTCTATTTTATAGCAATAACTTCTTGTTGAGCCTCCAATACTATACCCTTTAGGAACTGCCAGGTCTCCTGAAGTCTTTTACCTTTAAATCTGTCTGCATACAGGATTTTATTAACTATTTTTCTGTGTTGGTTAAAATCTGCCCTTTGAAATCTAGTATCCTTGTTCTGTTAACCTCACAACTGGCCTCTTAGAGTCAGACATTTTATCACATCCTGATCATTTCCTCTCAAGCTTCCTATCAATTTAACATTCACAACCAATTCTTCCTTAGGACAAGGTCCAAGACTGATGACTCCCCTAATTATATCCCCAATTTTCTTAAACAGAGTGCTTTTTTTCTTCTACACATATAACAGCTGACTGGACATTTTAAGTTTTGCTATATTATTTTTCCAGCATGTTACTCATATTTCGCTATCAAATCCTGATCCCTGATTTCAGCAAGTGTGATTAATTCAGCAGTAGTATAATTAAAATTGATTAAACTACCTGTCCCAAATCTTAACATTGTAGTAGAGCTGCTGCATGTCCTTGAGTCTCTTTACTCATACTTTCTCATGCACATCTTATTAAAAGTGCTCCACATGATTAGACAGAATCTTGAACAATGTTTTTGTAAGACAGGGCTGGCCGACTGGAGGACCCCTCCAGCTGTCTCTTGCACTACTGCATAGTGGGGTAGAGTCCATGAGGGAGGACCATGTGCTACTGGTGCTGCCTGCATGGTGGGGCTAAGGGGTCACTGCTGGTCCTGTCTGCACAGCGGGGTGCTGTTGGTACAGCCCATGCATTGGGGGAAAGAGTCCCACGTATGATGCCCCCACAGCATATGGACTGCTTAGTGCTGGCCACACCAAAGTTGGACAGCCCTAGTATAAGATACCAAAACTGCAAAACATGAGGGGAGGGGAGGGGAGAGGAGAGGAGAGAGCAATAAAAACCCTCTTCACAATTTAAACAAAACACATCCAGGCATTATTTTGAGACCACCCAGGGACAGGCTTAGAATTTATATGTGGATGTACATACCATATTTTCTCACATACATGTATTCCCCGCCCCCCCCCCGCCCCCCAATGCTCTCCAAAGCTGGGGTGCCTGTATTAATCAGGGAAGCTAATTTTCTGCCTGGGATAGAACCACCCTGCTTTGACTCCTGCTCCATAGTGCAACTGCTGTTGCATTATTATTCATGAAACTAAAAAAAAAAGCATCAATTGATTTAATGACTCATTGTCCACATCTCCTTTCTAATGGTCAAAATGTTGTACTAATCAAGGTAACCTTTCTTAGGTTATTTCATGGCCTTTGAGACTCTTTAGCTCTTTTTAAGATCATAGATCTGCCCACAGGAGATTAGTATTCAGCAGCAGCTAGAGTTTGAACTTTAGCTAAGTGGGGAAGGGAGGCCAAGTCATCTGAAAATTAGACTTTGTCCTTGCTCTGCATTGTCATAACTCTGGAAAAATCTTTTTTTTCTTTCAGTCTGCTCTTCAAAAACAAAGAGTCTATTAAATTCAGGGGCATGTTGCATGCGAGGAAATATGGTATTAAACATGTGAGTAGCTCCAATGAGTTAAGGACCTAAACTTAAATAAAGATTTGCTAATAGGGGCCTCAACATAATAATGATGAGGTAATAGGTTTGAAGGTCTAAAAATGCTAGTAGAATTTTCCCTGTTATGTAACATTATATAATTAATTGTGGTTCATGGTTTTGTTTTTCGTTTTTAAAAAGAAATCCAGCCAACCTGGCAATCAGATCAGAACAAACTTTCTGAACATTTGCTAAGCACACACAGTAGATGTTTGAGATGGATCTTTGTGAAGCAATGGAATTACCCTAGTGAGAGGAGGAAGTGAGAAAAATAGTCATAATAATTATAAAACAATTGAAGTATCAAAAGTTGAATGATGATGCACATGGGAAATTTCTACGTCTCTCTCTCATATTCTCTTGTTGGCATAAAGATCCTATCCTGGGCAAAAGGTTAAGAAACTGATTTTGGCTCAGTTTCTATTATTGTTGGGATCATTCCTGTTATTTAAGTGAATGGGACAAAGAGTGACAACTATAGAAAAGACAGAGAGGAAAAGGGAATGCAGTTGAATTAGTTCTGGCAGACAGGGCACAAACAGGTATGGGTCAGCTAACAAAGTCTCTCCTGACCTACATCATGGAGAAAATAGGTCAGGAGGGAGAAAGGAAAGTTAAAGACTTGAGTTTTCTCTTACTTCCCATCATGGAGTACCCTCCAGGGGGTGCTTGCCTGGGACTGCTGGGGCCTTGTCTGGTCTCTGAGAGTATCCTTTGCCAGCCTAGGCTGGGTTTCTAGAACAAGGGGGCAAACTGAGCTCCTTCGTACACTGAAACTCTGGGTGTTCAGCCCCTCACCCTCCCTGGTTTTCCATGGCCCTAACACAAGCTACAAGTTTCCAGGTCTGTTCCTGGGAGAGGGACTTCACCTCCTCTTGTGGGGAGCCAGAGCAGCCCACAGTTCCAAGCAGCACTGCAGAGAGTCTCCATAGTAAAGGAACTTATTGAGGCAAAGGCCAGTCAGTCAGAGGTTCTCCATCCCCTCCAAAGGGTTAAGCAATTCTTCTGTCCCCAATCCAGCCTCCGCAGCCCTGGGTACCCCCAAAGGTACTCAGCTGCTCACTTCCAGTGTCTCCAACTCCCCAAAGTTCCTTCACTTTTCTCAGTCCCCAGACTCTTCTGTCAAGCTGCTGTTTTCCAGCCCGCTCTCCCATTGTCATGGTTATCTCTTCTAGACATCTCTTGGGTGTTGGGCTCTCACCTTTGTTGATATATCAACAAAGCCATTCAAGGCTCCATGGACATCTATACACATGCTCAGGGGTGGGGGACGTCTTAATTAGAGCAGCTCTTGGGAGCTGCTCTAATTAAAATGCCCATGGCATCTTGTGTATTCCGCTTCCCACATTTCAAAAAGGCAGTGGGGGTGCCTCCACTGCCACTTTGAAACGCAGGGATGCTGAATACGTGTTCCAGAGCGTCCTGATTAGAGCGCTCCGGCAGACTCGATTAATCAAGTCTGCTTCAACGCATTCTAAGCCAAATGCATCGGAGCATGTGTAAAAGTCCCCCTGGTACTGAAGGCCCATCTGGTCTCCTGCATGTAGCCAGCCTTGGCACTTAACCCTTCGTTCTCTGTGCACAGGCTAAGGAGGTAAATTGAGTCATACAATATTAACATGGTTAACGCAAAAATATCACAAAAAACCCGTAGTACATCACACCTCCCTCCCTCCTTCCCTGCTACCTGCTGTTACACACAAATCTGTACACACTACAAACCTACGGCTAGCTGCATGGTTTTAGGACACCATCTGGCTGGTACACTCTGGGCTTCTCCCTCTGGTCCTCTCCTCCATGCTGGGATACAAGCTGCTCACACTGTTGCTAGCCTGTCAAGATTGCAATATCCCTAAGTTAAGTTTATTCCAGGGCTGCTCAAGCTTAGACACAAATAGAAAAGACATAAAGAGAATGCAGGAAAGAGACAGAAGTGAGTGAATGCAAAGTGACAAACCAGGGAGGAGGAAGCAGAAATCTTTCATCTTATACCCCAGAGGTACCTGAGAATCCTGTTGAACATAGATGGGCCATAAGCTGCTGACTGTGAGGGGACATACATTGGCACAGCTCACAATGCAATGGGCACAAGCACAGAGAAAAAAAGCTTTAGCTGGCAGGGTAGAGCCCTGTGTATGTGAACAGTTTCCCAGCCAGCAATATGAATTCCTTCTTCAGATGCAGGAAGGACAGTCATCTTTTCACAAGTCATCTGCAGAAGCAATAGGAGGTTTGTATTGTGAATGGAGAAATGAGGATGTGGAACTAAAGTATTTCATCCTCCACTCGGACCCTGTCCTTTGATTCTGATTCCTTCCTGATGTAGGCTAGAGGATATATGTACTTACTAAGCCAAGCCATTCCAGCTGAACTCAGGTGCCTCTGAACACAGAGGGGCCTGGAGACCTGGCAGATGATTTGGCCAGGCATAAAAAATGAACTGTTTTGTTGTTTATAACTGATGTTTTGTCCTCAAAAACAGCACTCTCAGAGATGGGAACCTCTGTCTCTTGGGACCAAAGGTTAAGCAGAAGGCAACAGGGTTGAACCTGCAACATTCACATTTCTCACAAAGAGCTTGTGGATACTGTCGGTTCATGAATATTTTGTGCCTCAACACTTCTCATGAACCTGGGAGCATCTACACATGTAATTAATGTGTCTGAATTTTCTCTGCAGAAAATTTTCTCCAGATCTCCATGTGACTGGGAGGCAGCTGCCTGGCAGCTGGGACAGCTCTCCCAGCCATGTGATGATCGGGACATATCGCAATCGCTACATAACTGAGAGGTAGCATCCCACCAAGCCAGGACAGCTCTCTGCACCCCCTGTGGTCCCCTGCTGTCTAGGCTGACCAGGAGTAATTTGCTCCTGGTCAGTGTCTACACATGTGCTTCAGCGCATTAGTTTATTGGATCAATTTCTAGTACTATATCTACAGGTACTAGAAAATGGTACATAGGGGTTTTCAACCTTTTTTAGCAAGTGTTGTACCCCTTTGGTCTCAACGTTTCAGCTCATGTACCCCTTTATATTTTTTCTTGTTTTTAATGTTACCAATTATGTGATATAAGGCAGGCTAATTAATTAACATTAAATGCATTATTAATATATACAGTGTCTGGCTGGTAAGTCTGTTGGGGGAGGGAAGAGGTGGAGGGGAAGATCGAGGCCCCCACGATGAGGGAGGGAATGGGGCTGGAGTTGGGGCAGGGGCAGGTGCTGCACAGCCAGGGCAAAACATGGAATGAAGCCACAAGCAGTTTGTCCAGGGCAGGCACAGGGAGTGGGGGGCAGCTCCAACAGCTGCATGCACTCTGGGAGGGCATGGAGGGCATGTGGCCCTGGATCCTGTGTGGGGTGAGGGCAGGCTGCACTGGGCTTTTCCCAGTGTGGGGCTGGACTGGGCTGTGCTCAAGGCAGGCAGCGGTGGCACTGGGATGAGGGGCTACGGGAGGGGCTGCAGCCACTCCAGAATTCACCATGGCCCACCCAACTCCCCCCTCCCAGCACCACCACCTGTCCCGAGGGCAGCCTGGCCCAACACCCCGCACCAGGAATGGCCTGGCACTGCCCTGACCCCAGCCTGCAGCAGCAGCCCGCCCTTGCCCCACGTGCAGATCCGGGGGCACACACCTCCCATGCCTTCCCAGGGGTGCATGTAGTCGTGGGAGCCACCCTGCCCCATGCACACTACAGTCCTGCACCCTGCCCTGGCTGGGCAGCCCCTGCTTCAGCCCCTCTCCTTTCCCAACCACTGGGGCCTCAATCTTCCCCCCGATGCCCCTTCCCTCACAATAGACTTACCAGCCTCACCTGGCTGCTTTCCACGCCGCTGGGCTGCACTCCTGGCTGCCTGCAGGCTGCACTGTGCCTGCGCATGCACATGCAGCATTTATTGGCCACATCAGCCAAAAAAAGCCAATTGCCAATATAGTCAATTTTCCTTATATCGGTGCTGATCTGTATCGGTGCACCTCTAATTTTTCCCATTTGTTCTGCATACCCACTTTGATCTTTTTAAAGAACCCCTAGGGGCATACATACCACCTGGTTGACAACAACTGATTAGACTAATCTATGGCACATTAATTGCTGCACTTGTGTAGACAGTGACACTTTACTGTGCATTAGATTAGTCTAATGTGCAGTATAAAGTGTCTTGTGTAAACACTGCCCCCCTAAATATCAATTTAAGCAAACAAACCAGGAAGATAAGTTACATTGCTGAACTTCCAGGGCTTTTATCAATTCCCACATCAATGGGTATTTTTTCTAAGAATAAGAAAGGGAGAAAAAACATCCAGCTCTCATTGCATAACTCAGACGAATGCACTATCCTTGTAGTGTTAGAAGTATGATTGCAGCATCTCCTGAAAATAGGGCCTATCTCTACTGTAAGAGTGCCAATACATGGTTGTCTAACATAGTAAAGGTGTTTAAATTTAAATATTTTTAAATCACTCTGTGCTTTTAGCATAGATGGGAAAGCACTCTGGATCACAAAAATGCCCCCAAAGGTGCAAACATCCTAGGATAATTTTGGGGGAGTTCATGGCTGTAGTGGAAGCTAATTGGAAAAAGAAAGCAGTAAATGTTGTGTAATATTATGTAGATCAACATATTACAAAAAAATGCTGAGAAAATTCCAAACAAGTTAATTTAGCCCATGCTGAGTATGCACTGTTGTATTCACTGTCCACAAATATTCAAGTGTATGAATTTACTGGAAAAAAATGTTGACCAGAACAGTGGATTTTAATTGACTATTCCACTATTAGTGAGTCTGTAACAATGAGTGTTTTCCCCAGCAATACGTTACTGAGAATTTTTCCCTTCCAGTCAGTAGAGAGAAGCATATGACATAGCCTCGGTGTCTATTAAGTGCAATATACATACATTTCTAATATCAATTACTAGCAAAGGGGTGCTCACAAACTAGAACAAGAAAATGTCCTGTGTTTATTCCTCGTAAGGAACATATTTAAGAAAATCCCAGTGTGTTCATGGACATGAGTCTGATCTATTGTTTTCAATAGATTACATTTGATTGTTCAGATCCTTTGTGAAGAATTTACGAGCCTGGGGTGTAACACAATCCACACTCCTCAGAAAAACTTTCACTGCACAAATATACTGCAACTTTCCTTTAAAATTCATTGTTTTAGGTGATAAATTAATATTGGAATTATTCTCTTGAATATTCATGGCAACTGAACACAAAAGGGCACTCTGAAACAGTATCCTCCCATATCTAACATGTACTAAATTTGCCAGCTCCTGCTTTATTCCTTTAGCATTGCCTACAAGAGTGAACCCAAAAATAATTATGCTGGGAATCTAGCTGAGTTTGCTTATTTGGGGGCAGTTGCTGTGATCCAAAATATTAATGTCTTATTTAGCGTCAGCATTTCCTAGAAAACAAACACTAAGTTGACTGTTACTTTTGAAAAAGAAAATAATTAAACCACTTTAAACATACTAGTTCCTGAGTGGGATATACTGTACACAGTTATCACAGTTATCATTGCAGGAAATAAAAATCAGATGTAGCAAGGAAATCTTCATATCCCCAATAATTGAGAAATTGGCATTAGTCACTATTTTTTAAGCCATAGAGAAAAGTCTGCTTCCTGCCATTATACACATACCTTGATCCATATACAACATGACCTAGACTTATGACAGCTATAAGCAGACTATTTTGGCTTGCAAAGGCACTATAGACAGAATTCTATTTGGGGTTCAGCCAAAATCCAAGCTAGTTTAGGTTGGGCTTGGCAACCTGATTTAGAACAGGAAAATTTGAGCTTCCTCAGATTTTGCAGGAAAAAGTGCTTGGCTGACAAAAATTTAAAAAATAAAAGATCAGAACATTTTTAGGGCAGCTGAGAACTCCGTGTGCTGTCAGAGCATCGTCTTCCTACTGATAAGACACTAAATAAGAGAGCACTACACTTGTATTATGCAATTTTAAATACAGTATTGCAATGAATATATTTTGCAATGCCCTTGAAGGCCAAATCTTGCAGTTGTTACTCAAGATTCAGTGTGAAATTTGCTGGAGGAAAGGGAGCGGTGAATGGCTCCAGAAGAAAGAATTCTGTAAATTTCCCATAGGATTATGTTGCTAAAATGCAAGATCAGTAGTTAATGAAGGGTCAATGACCCATGATTTCATTAAGGCCCAAGCTCCAGATGAAGCATGTCTTGCCATAAACCAACAGAATGATTCCATAAATCGGATGACCATTTGTCATTTTTAATGTAATAGGGACCAGATGAGCATTCAATAAACATGAATATAATGATGATTAGCAAAAGGAGTAGTGAAGGAAGTTGTAATTCTACAAACTCCATTGATGGTATAGGAGGACTTTGTACTCTTTCACAGTTTACTGCCATTTCTTCCTATCACCCATATCAGTTAGTGGTTTACTTTGCTCAAAGCTTGAAATGCCCTTTTACATTTGACACATGAATTCCTAACATACTGATACTAAGCACAGTATCAACCCTGGATTTCACACTGTTCGCTGTGCTTTATTGGGCTCCTCTGAAGTTCCCTGCAATCTTTTCCTATTTTAACAAAACATATTAATTTTGTTTCCTCTGGCAAGTTTTCTGCCTCAATTCTCACCCCATTTTCTGGGACATTAATGAGCATATTATATACCAATTGTAATGAAACTTGAGATACTCCAAAATTAACTTTTTGTTATGTAGTGACTATTTAATCCTAATCTTTGTTTTCTGTCTTTTAGCTACTTTCCATTATGACATTTTATCTCTAAGATGATAACTATTTAGTTCCCTTAATAGACCCTGATGTGGAATATTTTAAGCCTGCTTTATTATGGGTATGTTCAACGGGAGGGAGAAGGGGGACAGTTTCCCTTCATTGCAGTGTTATTTAACTTCTATGAAGTTTCTTTC
>NW_005841832.1:4804435-4809576 GCF_000455745.1 Alligator sinensis | reverse complement strand
ACTCTTTCCTTACCAATTGTTTCAATTAATTTCCCTCATGATAAAAGTTAAATTTACTGGTCTATAATGATCAAATCCAGCGCATTTTGAAAAAATCAGATTACAAATTATGATTCCAGGTTCTGCAATCTTGTTTATAGCCTTTATGTAAAGAATTAATTAAAGAAAGATAGCAGAAAGGCCACTGTAATAACACATGGCTTCTCTAATCTTAAAATGTGAACAGCCATTGTCTGAACATCTGAGGAATATGGATTAGGATGGAAGGCATTTTCTCAATTACTAAACCTAGTTTGCTGCTGTCATGGACCACCACGTCATATAATCCCACTCATAAATGTATCAAATGCCTTTGCATGCCTTTAGAGAAAGTCTTTAATCCAAACATAATCTCTTACAATGCAGGTCCTTTGCCGGGGGAATAAAAGGAAGAGAGACAAGACCATCAGCGTGTTTTACCACAGGGGCAATATTAATTTACATGGTATGCATTGCTTCACTTTCAAATGTTTTGACTTCCTTTAAATTTGATACTAAAATTAATATCCTGGCTTCTAGTGCTTGTTTACTTTAATAACTGCAAGATTCTTGTAATGATTTTATGCCCTTGCATTGCAGATTTGTATTCTTGGTGTTAAAAATCTTAGCTAAAATGAATTTATCTAGAAAATAGAGTTAGAATGAATAAAGCTTTTACTAATCTGCCTTTTACTCTTACTCCTGATGAAAACTCAAAGTATGAGCACAAGTTAAGCATGCTCAGCTGGTGGAAGTGCAAAATACAATAATATTGTAATAATATGAAGAAAATAAAAATCAGCACGTGGCTGTACAATTGAATACTAGGGGTGTGTTTACACATGAAATTCATTCAGTGCAATAAACTCTGGCCCAGGTTGCACTGGAGTTTCTTGCTCCCTGTGTTGAGGACAAACTAATTACACAAACAGGAGTTGTTAATTACCACTCTAATCGCCTCTATAAGGAAGTAGGCAGGCTGCTTTCGCTAGGCATTGGTCTGTGGCCTGGACCCACCTAACCCCACGCTAATTAATTAATAAATAAAACACACGCAAAGCCCAATATGGGAAGTAATTAATTAATTAATTAACAAGATCTACAACAATAATCAACAACAACAAAACAACAGTGCTATGTCCAATATATATATATATATATAGAGAGAGAGAGAGAGAGAGAAAGAGAGAGTTCCCTAGAGACTGCTAGAGATCAATCCCTGGCTCTTACTCAACTCTCATAGATTCACAGATGTTAGGGGCTGGAGGGGACCTTACAAGATCATTGGGCCCAGCCCCCCTGCACTTGGGCAGGAAAGACTGCTGGGGTCAGATGACCCCAGCAAGGTGGGCGTCAAGATGCTTTCTGAAGATTGCCAGGGTAAGCACTTGAATTGTAAAGAAGTTTTTCCTTATGTCCAATCTGAAGTGATCAGCAATCAGTATGCTCACAGCTCACAGCTGCACCACTCATACCAATCTACTGTCACTATCTCCACAATCAGTGTAGTAGCAAGAGCAGGGCGAATGGGGTGACCACCCTGGGCAACAAAGTGAAGAGGCACCAACAGGCCCTACCCAGCCAGGGCAGGGCACAGGATGGAGCCGCGAGTGCCTCATTTGGGGGAGCACAGGGAAAGTCAGAGGGCAGCTCGCACCACTGAGTGCACTCGCAGGCAAGCATGGGGTGGGGGGGTGTGCCCCCCAGATCTGTTCACAGGGTGAGGGTGGGCTGCCACTGCAAGCTTTGCCCTGGGTGCCAAAATTTGTTGCTATTGCACTGTCTACAATATCTACTCCTGTGAGGATATTAGGCCTCCCAGGCCCTCACCTGCACAGAGGGGATTGACCGCCCTGGGTCTGCATCCATTCAACGAACACACGATGATCTATCACTCACTCAATAGGTGTGGTGACCCCTTTCGGGTCAGCATCCCCGGACATCCACACTAGAAGTACACTCAATCAATCATTCGTTCCTCCCTCAGGTGCAATCGCTTTATATAGACTGACACCTGTCAGTCATCTCACACACTACACCAATCACCTCTTGCATTACCTCATGCAGGTGTTGCACCATTCTTCCCGCCACCTCAGCGGTTGTGAGGCAGTACTCTCTCTAAGTTTGTCAACTCCAGCAGTAGGTCAAAAGTTCAACCACTGACCACCCTGGGGGACACTGCGGGTTCCAGCCTCAACACATGGCACAGCATTTACATCTGTGCCCAGGACTGCAGCATGTTGAGCTGGGGCGGAGCAGCCCTGGCTGGCAGGGAACCTTGCAGGGGGTGGTCAGCCTGCCAGCCCGGGGCTGCTTCTGCCTGGATCAGAGTGCTGCAGAGGGGCTGGCTGGGGCACAAGAGGGTTCCAGGGCAGGGTTAGCTGGCAGGCAGCCCTGCACTGTAGCACCTTCGTGCCCCAGCCAGCTCCAGTCAAGCCAGCCCCAGTCATCGTCTACATGTGCATTGTGATGGAGTAAATAACTCCACTGTAGAATAGTATTTGTGTTGGGCAGTACTATCCTACAGCAGAGTTAATTAGTTTACTCTGGCTTAATAGCACTGCTCATGTACACAGTGATGCTTTACTGCAGAGCTAATAGGCAACTCCACAATAAGCGTCTTGTGTAGATGCACCCAGGATGTTTTAAAGAACGCTCTTGTGGTAACTGGTCCAGACTTCTATTTGTAGAAAACTAACATTGGTGGGAAGAGAAATAATGAAAACTCTCAAACTGCAGGTTTCCTATAACTACATAGATTTGATTATAGTTTTATCTTCTTTCCAATATATGAAATATGTTTGATCATATGCATATATGTGAATATATATAAAGCTGAAGTATAAACACAAAGGCACATATCTCAACCGGAGGTTATGCTATATAGAATTTATTTCTAGCACAGCATCTTTATGAGTGACCAAAAACCAGTTTCATAGCAGCAGTCTTACTCTCAATGTCCACATGTTCCAATGGTAGCCCATGTTCAGAACAACGTAATGTTACTTTACACTTTTAAAGAAAAAGGAAGAAAATGTGATTATAACTAAAAACCTGCTTTGTCCCTTAATTTTTCCTTTGTTATTCTGTCCCTGCTTTTGCTGAAGTCCATTAAATTCCACAGGTTTGGTAACTTAAGCTCTTCTTACATTTTGCTCACCTGCAGCCTATGATCTCCTAGTAGCACAGTGCCACCTAGCTTCTCCCTTTATGGCTGCTCAGCAAACTAACTGATAGTTTTGTGTTTTAAAACACAAAATATCGCCATGTGGCCAGTATAGAATGTATTATCTTTATACACCTGTCTGGGCTCTGTACCTGCCCATTGGGAGCTTTGCCCCCAAGGTAGAATGAACTATAGATAGAAGTTAAAGGGGATGACACTCCACACTGATTCCTTCTCATGAAGCCCCTCCTTGCTCTTTCCATGCTAGTTCTAGCATTGTTTACAACAACCCAAATGAATGGCACTAAGTCAATGGCATTTAATTATTTTTCATGTAATAGGTACCAAGTGGGCATTCAATAAACAGGAGCCTAAGGCTGATTAGAAAGGATTGATAAAGGACAAGGGGGACAGGAATCTATTTTTGGTATAGGCCATGGGACTTGCCTTCCAATATGGATAATATCAGAGATCAACAGAACTCCCCTAGACAATCCACCTGGAGATCCTGTGCTTTTGAAGCAGCTCTGCCATTACCTCAGTATTATGTATTACTTGCTGACAGGCTCCAATGACCCCTTGCCCCAGCAAGTCCCTGTTGAAAAAGGAATCTCTGCCCCAAAGGGGTCACACAGAAGACCTATTTATATGGCAAGTCTCACAGAATCCCCCCAAGGGAGGTGGTTCTTGTTCAGAACTACCCCAGTTTGTCTGGTCTCTGAGAGTGCTCCCCAAAGCCAGCCCAGGAGTAACTTCTCTGATGGGTGGGGAGTTTCTTTCCCCTCTGTGTCCTTGGCTTTTCAGTTCCTCAACCACCCTGGCTGTTTTTTGGCCATGACTCAAGGACCTAGCTTCCACTTCCACTCCTGAGAGAGGGACTTTGTCTCATGTTGTGAAGAACAGAAGCAACCTGAAGAAGTACCCAGATACATGTAAAACAGATGCTGAACAGTGACCCACTGAACCACCATGCCTCACTGTAACAGTCTGCTGCTTTTGTGCAGTGAGTTTCCGTCTGTTCATCAAGAGTTTGGCTTATGTCCACATGTCTCTGGTGATGAATAGAAACTGCCTTTGGCTTCCATTAGTCTTTACAATATATCCAGGGCCTGCCTATACACTCAAAACAAAGACCTCTCGCCATTTCCAAGAATGATATATTCTCCTCAAGTCTGGGCCTGTCTTACCCCTTAGAAGGCTTCCTATGAGCCAGGACTAAACAATATCCACTTTGAGCCTCCTCATTTTGCTCGCTTTGTTCCTTGGAAGGCTGTTCAGTGCTGAGTAGTGGGTATTTCCTGATGTGTCTCATCATAGAATAGGGCTCATGCCCAGGTCCAGTGACACCATCATGTCAATATAATTAACCTTTTGCTGCTGCTCCCAGTAATGGACAAGAATGGAAGAGTCAGCCAGGTTTCAGGTCTTATCTGCTGACAGACTTAATCCTGACCTTCCAGAATTTCTCTGGTATACTGCTGCATGTAGCTTCTTCAAGGAAAAGTGCTAAGCATTGATGTAAATATTGGAAACACCTGCAAGCCTTAGAATATCAGTGATATCTTCAGAAAATCCTCAATATTAATTGGAAGGACAGAAGAACAAACCCTGGTGTTCTGGCTTAATCAAGCACGACCAATGTCAAAGCCATGTTCTACAGAACCAGATACATCGGACAGGACATATAAGGATTCCTGACAACTGGCTCTCAAAACAGGACATATACTCTCAGTTCACCAATGGTAACTGCTCTAGAGGTAGACAAAAGATATTCAAAGACACTTTGAAGGCCAAGCTGAAGAAATGTGATATTATCATCAATACTTGGGAGACTCAAACATTAAATCATCCCCAATGATACCATAATGTACAATAAGGCATCAATCATTTAAAGGAAAATCATTTAAAGGAAAATCACGTCACTGTGGAGGTAGATAAATGAGAGAAATAAAGGGAA
>NW_005841832.1:4779034-4804425 GCF_000455745.1 Alligator sinensis | reverse complement strand
AGAGCTGATATCTCATGTCTATTATCCATGTCTCCAATCAAACATGAAGATTTTGGATGGGCCTTCTCATTCATCTCTGGACTCACCAATGACTTCCTTATTTGCCAGAAGACTGCCATCCTTGTATTGAGGGACCACCTATGACAAGTTGAGAACTAAATACCATTCCAGGGGAGTAGGAGTGGTATAATCTGGCTCTTTAAGGGCCAGACTGGGCATTTCACTTCTGGCCTGCAGGGGATGGTTCAGCCTCCTTTTTTAGCAGGCCACTGTGAGGGACAGGGCCACAACCTAAGATCTTCCATGCCCCTAAAGAGATCACACTGAGAATGTCTTTATGCAGGAAATGCAGGGTGTAGAGTTTATTGCTTATACTCTCCATTCTGCTAGGCACCTACACTACAGCTAAGGACACTGAGGCTTTATTGCTATATGAAGATTTTTAACAGAAATATTGACTTGTGTCTGTCTTGTCTATGACCTATATGAAAGGGAGACTCAGTGCTGCTCCTGGGAGACTAGTGCCTGCAACACAAAAGGACAATCACAACTGGAAATAATTAAAAGCTTAAAGTGCTTTTTATATTAATGTTTCAAACCAAATGTTGGTGGTCAAAATATAATAAAAAATCATATCAGAATAAAATAACTTGCCAACTTCCTGACAGCTAAAAATTGTTTGGAAAATCTATTAATATAGAGTAAACTTCAAATCTGTGATGTACAGACAGGTGATCAGGGTTGGGAACAGAAACCATATCCTTTAATCTCTGCTGGTATCAACATATGAAGGTAAAAAATTGGAGGTACTTGTCTTAACCATTTTTAAATTAGAGGTTCTTCTAGAAATTTTTTTCAGATTGCATGTATTATATATCTTTAGGTAATATATTTAGTCAGCTAAGAGATAATTTAAAACATTGGATGCATACTAAGGCAAGTTGTTAAAGTTAACTTCCATTTCCACTAGCTTCCTGTGTTTAAGTATATACTGTTGGTGTTGCATTCACATTGATTTTTACACTTAATTTCCATACAGAATTTTTATTTTTTTGTTCTGTTTATTTAAGAAAATATAACCACTGAACTGTGTAACTATGGGTCACAGATATGGCTTCTGTTACCATGATCCAGGATAGTAGCCTCATGGAGGGTAGCAGTAAACATGATCCAGATCAATTGACCCAAGCCACGCATTCTGTGAGTCACACATTGGTTTGTCCTGGGACTCCTGATAGAGCAATTCACAGGAAGGCAATTTGTTGCAAAATCCTTCAGAAGATGGACATTCAGAGCCTGAGCCTATTTCCAAGTCAATGGCAGAATTCCCACAGCTTTCAGTAGGAGTAGGATAAAGCCATTAGTTGGGAATTTTGTCTGGTTGTGTTGCCCTCTGTTTTTCAGTCATGCTACCTGATTATTCATCCCACCCTGAAGAAAAATCACACAAGGACTTTTCTTCAGGGTGGGATGAATAATCAGGTAGCATGACTCATGCTTCAGTAACCTAGAAAGAACTGAGAGGATCCCCAAACATCCCCAAATGTACCTGGACTGAGACAAAATTTCTATTCCAAGGGTGCATTTCATAGATTGTTTGGAGCACATGATGGAAGAGGTATAATGAAAGTCCTGATACTACCATAATTACAGTGGTTGCTAGCAGGTGACAGCAGAATGTAGTAAATGCAATAAAATGTAATGTAATAATGTAATAAAAGGAGAATGTAGGGCTATGCTGACACAAGGAATGGAAGAAAAGCTTCCATACCTGTATAATTCAGCTCATACATATCCCATAGTGTCATGGTTTAGTCTCACTCTCCTGTTTCTATTAATAACACAGGACAGTTGTAATGTGCAGCTGAAAGACAAAAATGATCTTCCGTTCCCAAATCCTGCAGGGAGTGCTTTCATTTCTCTAATCACATACAATGAGTGCTCTTTTTACTGTTTAGATTTGTATTTGTATGATATCACTGTATCAGTTACCCTTAATATACTACAGAATCTGCTACACTATCTGGACTTAGCACAGTGCAAAACACCCAATTGTCACAGATGGCTGCGGAGAGCCTTTCAGCACCGCACATCAAAACAATGGAACAAGGTATTTTTAAGCAGTGATGAAACAGGACCTTTGTACGTCAGTATTGCTGCCTACCCAGTGTCAGATAGAACCAGTCTCTGCTTTTTCGTTACCAGACAAATGTTGATGTGTTAAGATGGGACAGTGCAGTTAGCAAATCTGCCTTGGTCAGCTCTAGTTTCATACACAGCCCAACAGAACCTGCGGACAGAAGCTGCTTACCAGCCATAGCAATGCGTAACAGTTACTATCTCCTGCAACCACTCACACAGTAACAAGAAGCTCATTCAAACAGCAGACACATTTTAAGCCACTCCTTTGTACTGCTTACATGCCTATTTTGGTAGGTCTGAACATTACTAATGACAGCAGCTCCATTTGTCATTCTTACCCCCTAGTATTTGGTCTGCAAATGGCATTCATGCTTTCACGTACTACCCAGCAAGAACACAATTAATTTTTCCTAATGAAGAACAAGCTTGGATTTCATCGGTTGCACTTCTAAAAGAGGCGGAAAAAAAGCCTTGAGGCTGGGGACAACTGGTGCAGTCTTACAGAATTGTAGGAAAAGTCAGCTTATAGGAATCCTGTGAACTCTTCTTTTTCGGCAACTTCTGTTCTGGACTGAGGTATTTGGAGGATTTCTATAGTAATGCAGTTAAAAGAAGCCCCATCAAGTGCTTCACCTACCTATTTTCTGGTTTTGCCTGTGCTTCCTAATACACATTTTCTTTCTTCACAGTTAAGCTAGTCTTCCTCAGTGTAGAATTCTCAGAGGCTCAGCTCCATAATTTTAGCAGTTTTATTAAGCTGATGCACAGAACCCCACTAAGACAAAGTCACTGCTGTACTAGGGGGCTCCACAATCCTGACCACTCCTACATAGCAGAACTCAGCTGGTTTCATTTCCAAGGGGTTCCCACAGTCACATAGCAGGGTTGTTTCACTGATTCACAGATTTTAGCCAGAAATGGTCATTAGATCATGTAATCTGATGTATATCACAAGCCATAGAATTTAACTCAGGTGCAATGAGCCGAATAACTTGTGTTTGGCTGAAGCACATGTTCCAGAAAAGCATCTGTTCTTCTTCTAAGATTGAAAGATAGATAATCAACTGCTTGCCTTTTTTTCCCCAATAGTTGATCACACCAACTGTAAAAAAGCAATTCTTGCTTCCAGTTTGAATTTGTCTAGCTTAACTGATTCTTCTTATGCCTCTCTCCGTTAGATTGGTGCCTTTGGTACCTGCTGTTTTCTCCCCAGAAAGGTACTTACACTGTGCAATCAAGTCACCTCTCAATTTTCCTTTTGATCGGCTAAATGGACTGAACTCTCTGACTCTCTTTGCAAAGCATTTTCTCCAGTACTCAAATAATTTTTGTGGCTCTTTTCATCAGCTTGTTCATTTTTTCAGCATCCTTTTTAAAATTCAGACACCAGGGCTGTAATACAGTATTGTAGTACTCACTCACTAAGGCTCTGTACAAAGGGAAAAAAAACACCTGCCTGTGCCTAGTCAATACTGTTCTATTTATACACCTAAGGATCTGGGATTTGACCCTTCACTTCTCCTGTGCACATCAGTTTTCCTTCCCGCTCTCATTACAAGCAGCCTCCACTAGTGTGCCCTGAACATACACATGAAATATTGTCTCTAAGAGTGAAAAATTGCAGCAAAGACTTAATGCTATAGAAAAAGAAATAAAAGGATCTGGTAGGTTTGGGTGTAGAATAATGCAGGGGAAGAGTAGTTTAAAAGAGCAAAAATAGAACAGCCATCCTACAAATGAGACAAGTGAAGTGAAAAGCTTCTGTCAGGTAGAAATAGGATTGTCACTAAATCTGCAATGATCTACTTGCACATTACAAGATGAAAGGGAAGAGGAAAGTATAGGTTGTCATTTTTATTTGCAATGTTTCCTTAACAGGATGCTGCACATAAACTTCTTCATTTGAAATTAATCTGTATGGGTGGATTTTAAAAATAGCATTGTTTTGGTGGCTGGAGAAACAAAAGATTTATAACAACTATGTCACTGGTTCTTATGCCTTTAATTGAACGTGTGGCCAATGCCCAATCTCTGGAGCATGCAGGAGCCTGTCAAGACTCTCCTGTGCTCCAGAGGCTGGGAGACCTTTCAGATAATCAGGGCCTGCTCTGGGAAGCAGCACTGGGGGAGGGGAGAGGGATCAGGCTATCTGAGACCTGATGCTGGAGCCAGCATTGACTCAGCCCACCTCCCTGTACCCCTGGCTGCTGGTAGCCACCAGCATAGGTGTAGAGCCCTAAAGAGGTTCCAGGGCAGTCCCAAAAAGGCACAGGAGCATTCAGAATGGGTGGGGGGGTGGCCCACCAGCCCAACACACTCTGGGCCTGGGTCCCACTGCGGGGGAGCACTGCAGCCACTGTCAGGATAGGCAGCCCCCTTGGCTCAGGTCCAAGTTCTGGAGCAGGCAATACTCCACTGTTTTTCTATTATTATGCACACAAAATATTTGGAAGCTGCAACTTTTAATTAAAGCAAGGGACAGCAGTTTTGTGCATGGCATTCCCGTTGCTGCCCCAAGGTTTTGTGTTTGTTAAATTGAGCCCCCATGGCTGCCCACCCTTCTCCCGTGTCAAAGTCATAACCATCTAGTGCAGCCAGGGTCTTTCCCCACTCTCTCAATGTTAATTGAGAAGAAGGTTCCAAGTTCTGGAGTGGGCAACATTGCACAGTTTTTGTTTAATAAATGCACTAAAAGTTTGGCAGCTCCAACATTTGATTAAAACAAGGCAAGTCTTTTTCTTGGGCTGCATTTCCCTGCAGCCCCACTGTGTGCCCCTGGCAGGGGTTGGAGAGGGAGAGGGAGATGGTGCATGTCCAGCCTGGGTTGCAGGCAGGGCCAGAGGAGCCTGGGGCTGGAGACCCATGGCCCGGTGCCAGGATGAAGGCACTCAAAGCCCTCTGGCTCTACACGTCCGGGGTGGGCTCCCAGTCCACGTGGGTGAGGAGCTACTAAGCCAGGACTTCATGGATCCAGACAGCCTGCCACTGTGCAGGGCTGGGGCCACCCACCAGCACTGGTGGGGCAGGAGGTAGAATACAGGCATATGGGACACATGCATGCAAGTGCACACATATGAACACACACAACCCAGGCATCCAGAAAAAATGTGTACACACAAATCCAGGTATCCAGGGGACAAACACACAGAACCCATGCATCTGGGATACATGCGCATGTGCGCGCACACACACACGGCAGGTGCAGGGCGCACTAGGTGGGCATGTGTAGGATGGATGGCTGCTGGCCACAGCCAATCAGGGGTGGCTTGGCCCATTCAGCTCTTCTCAAGTGTCTTTGGCAACGTGTGGAACCCATGAGACATGTTGGGATGTATGTAAAAGCTCCCCACTACCTGCAGGGCTTGGGCCATGCAGACAGGCTCTGAGTCTCCCCTGCCCCCACAAGGGCCAACACGTGTTCTGCTTGCTCCTGACCTAACCTTGGGTGTTTAGAGTAAAGCTCAAAAGTTAGAATGCTTCTGCCTTGGCCTTCCTTAATGCCTGTACTTAGCCTAAGTCTCCCCCATTTAAAGCAGTCTGCTTGTCCACACCAGTGATTTTCAACCAGGCTTCCGTGGCACCCTGGGTTGCCATTAGATCCTTCTATGGGTGCTGCAGGGTACTGCGTAATATGTGCATGGTTAAGGTGTACAAACACCTACACATGATTCACAAGATAAACTTAGAGATTTCAAATAGGAATCCAGTGTGTCAGAAGCATTTGGACCTGCAGCAGCCTCTCTGAGCTCTTACAACAGAAGAATTGCTCTGTTATTTTTCAGTCCTCAAAACACAAGTGAAATCTCAGAGCTGGCATGTTCTGAGGGGGATCTTGAGTCTAAAATGGTTGAGAACTATTGCTCTACACCCTTAGCTCTTTCTCAGGATGATGCTATGTGCTTCAGTGGATGCATCTGATGATTCTGTGCCCTCTCTTTCTCCTCTTGGAGGGCATCTATACATATGCTCTGGGGGGGAGGGTGCTTTAGAGCCACTCTAATTAAAGTACCCACAGCGTCACATGTATTCAACATCCCACATTTCAAAATGGTGGCAAGGGCGCTTTAACTAAAGTTTGTTCAATGATTTTAAATTGAATGGCAAATCAAAAAACAGTGCTTCTAAATCAGAGACAGGATTCTTTAGGTCATGCTCATAACCAGCTTTGGGTTGCAGAACATCTGACAAAAGAAGAGCTTTACCTGGGTTGTCCTACCAGGTTCAGGTATTTGGAATGACAAGCAGCTATGAATACTTTCCCCCATAATGCAGGCTTGTACTTTGAATGTGAAAGGTAACTAGTGACAAAAAGGCTTTACCATCAAGCATGTGATTAATGGCTTTGATCCAGTTGTACACAGCACAGAAGAGATGTCAAGAGAGGCCAAGAATTTAAGGGGAGTCTGATCTAGTCTTCCATTCCAGAGGCAGAATCTATAGAGCCTGGGCACATTGATACACTACTAGGGCACCAGTGCCCAAACCTTTGACCCTATGGGCTGGATGAGTGGAACAGGGTCAGTCTATAGGCCTAATCTGGTGTGCAACGCAGGCCTGGCCAAAGCCTGATCCAGCATGTGGGCTTGCCTAGCCAGTGTGTGGGAAACCAGGCCAGCTGGGGCCAGCCAGTTGCATGGCCACAGCCCCACATGCTGAATCAGACCCTACACCAAATCGTGCCCACAGCCCTGGCCTTCATGCAGGGCCATGTCATCTAGCCTGCAGGGCTTGGAACTGTGATGATGGGGGAGTAGTAGCAGTGCTGATTGCTACCAGTCCCCTGCCACCAAATTTCTTGACTTGTGGGGAGCTCCACAGGTCAGTCCACAGGCCAACTCATAAGTCTATCCATAGTGTATTTATGTTGAAGGAAAACAGAGAACTTGGCTTTAGGTCAAGGCACACAGGATTTCTCTTTTTTTCTCAGTAACTTTGAAATGAAGAGAGATCTTAAATCAAATGATTCTGTGTTAAATATTTTAGAGGATAATTTTGTTTTGTGCAATGTCATTTTCTGCTCTCATGTGTATTTTAAGAATGGCCCTTTAAGATTAGCAATAGATGTAATTGCCTCTGAAGCATCCAAATGTTTTCCAGCTTTTATGTGAAATTTAGTACATTATACATATGGGGAGGGAGCAGGGGTAGAATGCACAGCACTTAGGTGATACAAGTTTTGTACAAAATGGCACTCAATTAACATGTTAAATAAGTGAGTTCAAATATTGCTCACATGAAATACAAGCAAGCATTTAAGCACTGTCCTTTGAGGGAACGCAGGCAGGTTTCTCTGGTTTGAATGTCTGAGTTGCTTTAAATAAAAAGCTTTCACATTAAGATAGTTTTTGTTTTTGGTTAGCTGATTTTTATGTTAGTTTAACATTTGTTGTTCTATTTAGGAGCCTAGGACTACAAGGTGCTGAATATCCTTATATCCCACAGATCCAGTGGAATTTGATGGTCCTCATCACCTTGTGGTTTCATAAGGATTTTTTTTTTTTTTACAGTATGACTGGATTCAGTAGTAGTTAGACTTAATGCTCAGCCCTGGATGGCAGAATACATGATAGTGTGTTTAACCGTAACTCTTGGAAGTCTGGTCTACTTTTTCCTCTGAAGATGGTATCTACAGAACAGTGATTCTCAACCAGGCTGCCACAACACAATGAGATGTTTTGCGATCCTCTCAAAGGTTCTGCATGGTGCTATTCAGTATTAGCACTGTTAGGTGTGCAAATATGATTTACAAGATAAACACAGAGATTTCAAATAGGAATCGATAGTGTTAAAAACATTCTGACCTGTTGTGGGTTTTCTGAGTTCTTTGCAACAGAAGAATTGCTCTATTTTCCATAGTAAAAAATGAGTGAAAACTAAGAGCTGGCATTTCCGAAGGGGTGCCTTAAGTCTAAAAAGGTTGAGAACTACTTCTATAGAGGCTAGGCACATTGGTTGCTAGGATCTAGGACAAGCTTGGCCATACAATATTTACACTAAAGGAAAATAAAGATCTTGGCTTTAGGTTAAGGCACATTCTGAACAGTATTTTCGCAAGGTGAGAGAGGTCTGAAATCAGCGTACATGCAGACAGAGATGGGCACCCCCAGAGAAGATCAAGGAGAGGTGGAAACATTCCACACTCATTTCCTCACTGTTGTCTTTGTCCTGCTGAGGCTGTGAAGTGAGTACCCTCACCTTGCTCGAACAGCCACCTCTCTAAACAATCTTGATAGTCATGCATAGATCATCTTTAGTTAAACTCCTGTTTCATATTGGGCTTCCTTTTCTGTTTTCACATACAACTCCAGTTTTAAGGGAGGAATAGTTTCAATGATCATTTCTTTCTCCCTCCCTTCCTGAAAGGCTAGTAGGCCCCATATCTGCCTGTCCAGGCTTTCAGCCCAGGGCAAGAGTTAGTCAAGCACAGTGCACACTATGCACTCAGGACCTACACTGGGTAGGGAACCTCAGTCCCAGAGGGACATGGATGGACTTGCTTTGTACCAGTTACACCAGAGCCAAACTCTCAGCTCCTATGCAAAGTATGAACAAATGAGCTTTGTGCAGTTTCCCCATATGGCTGCAGGGACAGAATCCTCCCAGGACCTCCTGGCTCTGGAGCCCCTGCAGTGCTAGCAGAAGCGTAGGCATTCACCCCTTCCTCCTTTGCAGGGAAAAGGAATTTGACTTGCATGTTTGGGCAGTTTCAGACCTCCAGTGCTTATGCTGAGCCACCCATATCTGCCAGTACTGCTGTGGAGAAGCAAAAGCTGGCACCAAATATTGCCCTGCAGCCTGAAGGGGGTGCACAACTTTCATGTAACTTCTCTGTAGTGTAATCTCTGCCCTACCTGCCTCCACACCCAGACCCAGACCCACCACCCAGACCCAGACCCAGACCCACCTGAGAACTTCAGGGGTTCCAATATGTTCTGCTACCTCCACAACCAGGGATCCCATCTTGGGACTTACACTTCACTCACATTGTGGTTACTGGGAAAACTTCTGCTGACTTAAAAGAAGCTGGAACAAGCTATTAGCATGGAAATTGGATACACAACAAGAGAGATACTCACTGTCACTCAGAGCAGACTGTGCCTGAGATATGGAGGAGGAAGTCTTGTTAAGAACTAGGAAACCTTTTTTTTTTTTTTAGTTCACAGGCTGTCATACACTCATGAAGCTTCTCTCCTCTGCTAATGATGCTGGCTGCAGGATGTCTTTTCCCTTTTATCATTTTGAAGCCTTGGCAGGCTGGAAAAAATGAAAGGATCTTTAGTCCCTGACTACAACCAGTGCTGAGGTTGCAGTCATGGCCAGAAAAGCTGCTCCACTGACACATTTATCCTGAGTGGAAGGATTTATGCTGAACAGAAGGCATCCCACCAAGCCTGGCACCTCTACCTTAGCATAAGGACAGGCTGCAAAAACCCCTTGCAACAATAATGTGGTTTGTGCCTGATGAAGTAGAACTACCACAGCAAAGACAAATAGCTGAACAGATTATAATGCTATGTGGAGATGGAGGACTCAACTCTATTTTGATCAAAGTGAATTGCCAAAGGCAGAGATTTGTGTCAAAATTTGTTTTATTTAAAGAGTTGCTCAGAAAACATCCAAAACAAAGTAGTAAAATCAGGGGCTTTTTTTTTTATTTAAAAGTTGCCTCTCCATCCTGTTTTCTCTGTGGGACTGTGACTACTTCTAAACCCAATCCAATGGGCTCTGAGCCCTGGCTACCATCCCAGAGAGGCCTTTAAAAATAGAAAGATGTGGATGGCACTGTACAGAGCAGGGGAAGCTGAGGGAGGGAATGAGAAAAACCAGGCTGCAAAGGAGGCTTGAGCAGCACCAAGTCCCAAGCTCGTTCTCCCAAATGCCCTGGGACAACACAGCAAGAGCTTCAGCCTTCCCAGTGTATCAGCAACAGTGAGGGATTGAAGGTGGCAAACCTCTGGGGGAAGAGGCAGCAAATGGGTACACAAAGCAGGAGTCAAACTGAGGGGCAAGGAGAGAGCGAGAAAGGAAACAAATTCACAGACAAAGGAGAAAGAAGTGGGGGCAGAACTAGCAAGGGAAAGAGCAGCCCCAAAGGGGGTGAGGAGCAGAAGAGGGTGAAGTCCCAGAAAGTCCTGTGGAAACAGCCCTCTGGAAAGAGGGGGCAGGGTAGATGTCCCTTCCTGGAAGATGCCCGCAGAAGGACGGACCTTCTACCCTTGCACATCTTGTGGGGCTCCACTTGAGAAGACAGGGAAGCCTGTTGTGGATGGGCAGTAGGAATGGAGAGCTGGAAGTGGGGTGGGACTGCCAAGGCAGTTCCCAGATGCTTATTTAGCATCCCAAGCCCCATTGTAAAATAGCTTCTGAATCACCCACATCCAAGCGCCACCTTCCTGTGAGGAGGGCTGAGCAGCCCCAGGTCCACAACCTCTCTAAAGGAGTCTCCATGGCAACATTTTTACACCGCAGTGGTTGTAACCCCCAGACACAAGCATTCTACTCCTGTGAAGGAACCTCAGTTGGCAGTGTACAAGCTGAGAGGAAAGCAGAGGGGAAACCGAGGAGCTGGAGAGCAACAGGGTCCTCAGAAGTATCCAACCCCATCAGCTTTTCCAGGCCACATACATGCCACGGGGAAGGAAATCAGTTGGATATACATTTTAGCCTGGCAGCATCTGTGAAGCAGCATCCAAAGTCTCTCCCTCAGGGAGTAGAGGATTTTGCTCTGTGGTTCAGTGAGTCATTTGCACTTGTATGCCTCCTACATGTTTCAGCATCTTGTCAAATCTTGCCAAGGGAGCCATATGTTTCCCCAAGTGGATCAGTGAAGCATGAGGTTACCCATGCTCTTCACCCTGGCACCCAGCTGTGGCAGCTCCTGGGAGGGAAGGGACACCGTGGGGAGGGCGGTGGCTGCTGCTGCCACAGCTACAGTTACAGCTGGAGCGTCTCCTCCCGGCAACACTGAGCGCACGGAGCGCCTGAACTCCTCATTCTTCCAGGTATAAAGCAGTGGGTTGAATGCTGACAGTGAGCAGAGCAGCAGCCAGCTGGTCGCTTGCAGTGCCCGGGGCATGGGCTGCAGGAAGAAGCCCAGCAGGCTCACCCACACCAGGGGCTGGGTGTCCAGGAGGAAGACACAGCAGAGGAGCAGCACAGAGATGCTGCTGAGGCGTCGCTGGGCCCGGCGTGGTGGCTGTGGGGCAGCAGGGAAGGGCAGCTGGTGCAGAAGGTGGAAGTTGAGAACACTGACCCGTTTGACACTGCCCCGTACCCGCCTCACGATGCCAAGATAGCAGTGGAGCAGCAGTGCCGTCTGGCTGAGCATGGCCAGAGGTACCAGCAGAGCAGTATAGTGCACACTGCTGCTAGTGTCCCCCTGGGGTGACTGCTGTGAAGGCCACTGTGTCCAAAGCCTGGGCAGCAGCAGGACCAAGAGCAAGGCAAGGCCCCAGGACAGTCCAATCATCCACCCTACATGTCTCCGCTGGTAGATTGCTTGGTAAGTACTAGGTGCTTTAGTGATGAGTACATACCTGTTGAGAGCTACCAGAAGGTGGGAGACCAGGGAGACAGTGAGGCCAAGGCCCAGGAGCGCCCCCCGGAGCAGCCGGTATCCTGTTGAGTGGGCAGAAGGGGAGTTTGGTGGTAGCAGCCACAGCACCGCCTCCTGTGGCATCCAGAGGGCACAGACGCTCAGGTCAGCGGCACAGCCATTCACAATGAAAGCATTGCTGGTGGTCTGTAGCTTCTTGAAGGAGAAGACTAAATAAATGACCATCACATTGGATAAGGTCCCTGATATGGCTAACAAGGAGTACAGAAGAGACAAAGAGATCCTGGTCCCTGAGGACTCTTCACACAGCAGCAGCAGAGAGGAGCTGGCACTCCAGGAAGAGTTGGGCATCTTCTTGAATGCAACTCAGTCTCGGCACCTCCACGTAAATCTCATGCTTACCTGGGAAAGGAGGCTTTGAAGCAGAGACACAGACAGAGAGGAGCCAGAATAAGGCTCTAAGGCAGGTTACAGGTATAGTGCAGAGCATGCAAAGTCCAGTAGTATCCAACACAGGCAACCAATAGGACAGTCCAGAGAGTAAAGCTAGCAGGAGTGGGGTTGCATAGTGAAGCTAGTAGCATCCAGAGCAGGGAGCTGTCAGGGACAATCCAGGTCAGGCAGCTAACAGCATCCAGGGAGGCAG
The DNA here is from genome assembly GCF_000455745.1 of Alligator sinensis. Lineage (NCBI taxonomy): Eukaryota > Metazoa > Chordata > Crocodylia > Alligatoridae > Alligator > Alligator sinensis. The sequence goes on along the minus strand of NW_005841832.1, from coordinate 4,792,081 downwards.
CAGCAAGGATGTTCCAGCTGTGAAAATGCCAAGAAAAGCAGCACCTGCAATCAGCAACAAGAGCAGCAGCAGCTGATATGAAGTCTTGCGGTTTCCTTCTGTGCTACCGTACATACCACATACATCATCCCAGGAAAATTAAGCCTTTCTCCTCCTCATGAATTATTCAGCAGATTTCCAACTTGTAAAAGCAGGAGGAAAATCCCAGCTGGCTCTGAAAATACTGCAGCTACACAGTGTGATTTTTCTCCCTCCCTCACCAACTCCATGGTTTGAATGCTGCCTCGCATGTACACAGCCCCTTTTATCCTCAGCGAGCTTTTGACTAATAAAGGACTTTGTTCACCTGTCTCTGAAAGGCAGAGTATCTGGGGCAGAAACTCCCCTAGCAGCTATTCATTTGAACTGATTTCTTCCGATTCTCCTTATTAGGTAGCACCACTCAGTGCTTCTGTAAAACCTATTTTTTAAACCTAATTTTAGATCCAGTCTCTAATAGCAATGTGCTTTCTGAATTAAAAAAAACACATTGTCTCTTACATATAGCTCCTTGGCAACAGAGCACTTTTCATGTAAGGGCGCTAACCCCTGCATATGTATATTTTGGGTTATTTAGGGGATAGGAGGAAATGGAGACAACACAGGTGACTGAAATCTATTATACACTCCTCTACATTGAATTGGTCACTGCTTTTCCTTGATGAATAGATTACTTTATAGTCTCACTCTGCAGCCCTAACTGCCATGAGTAACGATAATAATAATAATACTGAACGCACAGGGTGAGGTTTTCTGGAACGTGATATAAAAATGTGCCAGTTCCACACTCAGGGTCCCAAGCTGCTGTGGGTCCCACAAGACCCTTTTGAAGTTATATCTGAGGGTTATTGGAAACACTGTGGCTGCAAGAAAATGAAACCAAAGTTCTTCTGTCTGTCTGGCCAATATTACAGGAGAAAGTGTCAGCTTGCAACTAATTGGAGTGTGCTGAATAGAGCCTGCTACTAGGACTAATGGTATTGCAACCCTCTTATTAGAGCACAAAGGCTTTGAAAGTCCTTTGGGGCACACAGTCCTTTAAAGTAAGTGATTCTAATGGAGGAGCACAGGAGTTGTCACTGCAAACACGCTCCCTTTCCCTTTGATGCTGAGACACTTCTGCCGCCCCCATGCTGCAGTGAAGCTGTGAGCCCAGTTTACAGTGACATGTCTCTATGGCACAGCTTCTCTTGTCACCCTGAGCTCCTTGTGTCTTGGGTACTGCTCAAGCAAAGTTATAGTTATTGTTGGTTATTATCTTACAAAGTACATAGAATAAAATCCCAAATACTACAGGGCCAAACAAAACAGCCTGTCTTCTCTTCTTTGTATTTTTTTCTCCAAATTAGCTGCTTCACCTTTGGTTGTGAAACAGGATCTCCCACCTTGTAAATGAAAAGATTATATTTACCTCTGTCTATCTGGAGTCCCAGTGTAAGATTGTTTCAGCTCTAAGCTACAAATTCAAAACAGCTATTAAGAGTAAGGTTTGTACTAGTGGTAGACATGTCTTGCCCAGCCAGATCTTTCTTTGATCAGGGACTTAAGAAGTCTGATCCAAAGCTCACAGGTGGTGGGTAGGTGTAAGTGGGTTGTGGGTTAGGCACTTCGAGTAAAGCTTGCATTGTGTCGTGTGTCTTTCCATGCACAAAAAGCAAAACATCAGTGTTCAGCCTACATGGACTTTTATTTTAAAGAAATGACTAATGGAAAACTCTGGTATCTTAATGGCAGAAAAATCAGACCCTTCTTTCCTTGCAAAACTCCCATCACAGTCAACCACTTACATTTAGAAGTCTTGTGCGGAGGACATAAAATCCTTGCTACCAAGTCCCTTGTGAGTTCTGTACAAGAACCCTAATATTGACTCCTGCATGTACAGCAGGGATATCAAACTCACTCGGCCCTGGGCCGGGTTTAGAGGTGAAGCTTCTTGTGGCCGGATCTGGTCTGTAGGGAACCTCATGGGCCGGATACAGATGTGGCAGCAGCGTACATGATTACAGCAACCATGAGGGTTAACACAGCTACCACTTACCACCTGCTGCCAATACATCTCCCATGAAGCTCCCCCACTCACCTAGGCCCCAAATTCCCAGCCCTTGTAGGAGCCCTGCCAGCTGAACAATGAAGTCCCACAGGCCAGCTCCAGCCTGCAGGCCCTTGATGTGCAAAGTTAGGCAGATTCTCTTCACCACAATGGGGTTTCAGAGGAGTGAGGACTGACTATGTTCTATACCTGGGAGTTTCCTTGGTATGGGTGTTACCTAGCATATGCAGTCAACACAATGCTTTATATTGTGCCTGGATAGGGACTTGAGGGGGCTGAGGTAAAGGTTCCTAGCAACCAACTGGTATGACAATATGGATTCACATGCTTGCAATATGCAGATAGCACATCTACTTCTCCATCACCACATGTGACCATAGGCTGCCACTGACATGGCCCAGTGCATAGATGCCATTAACTCACAAATGAAGAGCAGGTGGTTAAAGCTGAACTAAACAAGACAGTAGCCAAAGTCATGGTAGGTTCTTTTGGTTGAATGTACACTCCCTCAAGCAGTCAGTTCAGACCATACTTTAGGCTGCTCTTGGATCCCTCACTCAGCTAAGCTCTCTCAGCAATATTTTTTTTAATCATATCTGATTGGATGAGAGATTTCATTAAATTCTGTCAGATAACGACTTGCCCCCATTATACCTTAATCATGTTGTGTCTTGACTACAACTGTGTAATAAATCTGAGCATGAAATCTTCATCACTTAGGAAACTCCACCTGTAGAACACTACAGTGAATCTCTTCAAGATGGCACAGAGACCTTTTCTCTGTTGTCTACAATGGATTGCTACAGAATTTCAAATCAAGTTTGGGGCCTTGGTCTTTATGTTCAAGGCACTTATGGTCTGGGCTCATCATTACCAGAAAATAGACCTAAAGTTCTAGTATAAAGACTGTGGTCAATTAAATTTGCCCTCTGACACAGTGGAACTCTTCAATAATGGTAAGGCTCACCTTTGTAAGAGACAAAACTTACAGGTGAGTCCAACTCAGTAGAACAAACTCTCAGAGGATCTAAGGATCATCATAGACCTTACTGCCTTTGTTTTGAAGAGCAGGTTGCCTTCCTCAAATTTGCCTTCTTTAACATAAGTACACAACAGCACATATATAAAAAACTCCTGCCCTTCCTCTGACAAAACCCTACAAAAAGAATGAGTAGTAAAAAGTGGTAAGCTAATGTAGATTAGCTTCCATTTTCCACAGATAAGGGTGTGCACATAAGCAATTAACAGAGTTGCTGACAACCTTGTAAGTCTCTGTCCTCATTTACATCATGGTAACTTGCTCAAGTGACTATGTCCTGAATTGAATCAAGGTATTACACAAGCTTGACTACAGAGAATGCTATATACCAAAAATGGAATCACTGGAAAATGATGACACTGCAATTCAAGTTTTCCTATTTCACAAGTAGAAGTCTGACAGTATATAGTACTGGTTTAACTACCACAACACACATTATCTGGAACTATAGTTATAGCCTGAGACATTCCTGAAAAATGCAAGTTATTTTATGAAAAAAAGAGAAATTACCTACCTGTTGCTTAACTGGAGTTTTTCAGGATGCATCTTTGAAATATGTATTTGCTCAGGGGAAGCCACCAGCAGGAAAAGATATAAATCATAGGAAAATAGCCTGAAGGGACCTCAAGAAATCAATCAAGTCCATCTTCCTATTCTGAGGCAGGATAAATGCATCTATGGATCACTAAGGCTAGGTACAGGCATTACACTTAATGTGCGTTAAGCACACAGAAAGTTCTTTAAAGCCATAACAAAAAAGATGGTCATGGCACTTAAAGAACTTTAAAAATGGTGGATCCTGTTCTAAGTTAACCCTCGATGGATGTGGTAATAGACTAAAGCGCTTTACATCAGAACAGTTTATTGAATGCCTGTACTAAATCCACCTTGAGTACAGTAGGTTACATTCCCTCAACATCCCAGGGGCCTCTCCCTTGGGGGCTTGCTAGCCTCCACTGAGCAGAGGCGCACCGCCCCAAGCCTGCCCCCCAGCTGTCACAGAGAGGAGACAGAAAAGGCTCTGTCTACTCCCGGTGTGGCCAATGGAGCACCCATGCCATGAAGGCTCCCCAACAGCTTGCTGGCTCAGGTGGGGCCAGGCCAGGTACACGTGACAGGGGGGAGCTCCATTCTCTCCCCCAGCTGCAGGTCCTGGCACAGCTAAAAACTGCTCCCAGGGTTCTGTTCAGCACCACGCCAGCCTCCTGGCAACTGCAGCCAGAAGCTGCAGCACAGGGTAGGCAAGCTGCAGCTGCACCTGGGGTGGGGGTTGCCCCCCTACCACAGAGACCCAGCTTGGCCCCCCCCCAGCCCCCAAGCCAGCAACTTGTTGGGGGTGGCAGGGTCCTTTCTAGCCACAGTTCCCAGCGCAGCTAAAAGCCGGACAGGCAGCCCCATGCCGCAGATTCTGGCTGCAGTTGCCAGGAGGCTGGGGTGGAGTGGGTGAATGAATCCCCGTTGTGTGGACCTGGCTCGGCCCCCATCACTAAACCCCAAGCCAGCAAACTTTGGGGAGTGGCCTTGCCTCAGGGTGGGTTCTGTTCCCCTCCTGCCCCAACCTCCTGAGAGCTGCAGTCAGAAGCTGCAGCACAGGGCTGCCCATCTGGCTTTTAACTGCACCAGGAATTGCAGCCAGGGGGAGAAGGGAGGCACCTTTGCCATGTGGACCTGGATCCCTGCTCTTGCCCTAAGCCAGCAAGCTGTGGGGGGGGCCCTTGTTTCATTCACCCACCCACCACCCCAGCCACTGCTGAAAGCTGCCCGCTGGTCAAGGAGCAAGGCTGGGGAGAGGGGCTGCTCCAGCAGCCTCCTGGGAGGTGTACTGAAGTGCCACATACCTGCTAACCTTAGCTAGTGCAGGCCACTTCTATGCCCCCCATGGGCTAATGTCTATTATGTTTAATCCTGCACTAATCTAGATCACTTTGAGTAAAGCATGATACTTAGAGTGCTTTCACCTCAGCCTTTTCGAACACCTGTATTTAGCCTAAGTTCTTGAGGCCCCACTTCTGATCTGCTGAGAAGTGTCTGTTTGGATTGTTTGCTCAGGCATTCAGAAGACTCAGTAAACTCAGTTTCACGATCCAACTGCCTTTTGACATGGTTGTCCATTACGACAGTCCTTCACTTAAGACACTTCGAGTTACAACGAACGGCACTTACAACATTTATAAATTGACAGTTTCAACTTTCTGATGTCAGTTTCAACTTTACCATGCTTGATCCAATGCCATGACATGCCAGCAAGCAAGTTCACTGAGTCACCCATCTCCCTGGAGAACATCTGTCCAAACTTCCTTGAACACTTTCTTTAAGAAAGCAGACAAGACTCCTGAAAAGACTCCAGCCAAGAACCCTTCAAGAAGTCCAGCAAACCCACTTCAAAGAAGTCCTTCCAAATCAATATGATTGCTATTTACAATATAAATACATTAATGTACCTATATTACTCATCTATAATTGATTGAGTACAAAACTCTGGGTTATTTTTGGTGAAAATAGGGTGTTGGGCCTTGGTTCAGGAAACAATCCCCCACTTATAACATTATTCCTATGGGAAAATCGGTTCTAAGTTAGATCCGTCGACTTAAGACCAGGGTTTCAGGAACCAATTGTGTCGTAAGTCTGAGGACTGCCTGTATAATGTATTGATGTGTTCTGAAGAAATGGAAGAGCAAAGCACAGACCTGCTATACTATTTGGAGTTCCAGTATAAGCACTGGAAACGTTATGTATGAGCCCTGGCTCAGATTTCTGAAATGAGTCGGTATGACATCTACCTTGTTTCCTTTTAAATCGCAGAGTATCTAGTCCAGGAGAGAAAACAGTAGGCCAGGAATTAAGACAGCAAATGAAAACCTTCATTAGCCTTGAAACTAAACAATTCTGGACCTTCACAGGTAGCGCTTTGATTCTCCTGAAAAATGGAAGTACTATAGACCTAGGACATTCTCTTTGTTGAAACTGAACTGGCCACAGAACAGGATGCTGGATTGAGCAGTTTAAAATTGCATCTTTGCCATTAACAGTCCTTCAAACTTTAAATTCCTCCCTATGTCCCTATGCTCTGGAGGTAGTTATCACTGAAATTTTAGTAGTGTAATTGTAATAATCAAAATGAGCCAACAGTGCTTGCTAATTAGATGTTCTGAAGTCACAGCAGAGTTCCTTTTTATGACTGAGTCAATCAAGTCGCTTCAGTTCCTCTTTAGGCTGTTCTTACTTGTAGCTGCTACCAACGACAGGCGTCTACTTTAAAACCCTGGCAGGGTCCATTCACTGAAAAGAATGCCTGTATTTCCTCACATGCCAACCACCCCCTAAACCCAAAAAGACACGCACCTTGTTTTTGGAAGGCAGAATTTAGAAAAAAAAAAATTTTTTCCTGGGGCATGGCCAACAGCATGTAGCGGCTCGCTTACTGTCACCCAACTTAATGGCCGCTTTTACACAAGCTAGAGTGTTAACTCTCACAGCCACTAAGGAATTGGTAGAAGCTTTTCAGCAGCTTTTCAGTCAAAAGCTACTGCCAAATCGTTAGTGTCCCCAAGTTTCAAAGGGTTGATTTTAAGGGAAAAAGGTGTGTGTGAAATGTGAGTAAATACAGTATCATACAGCCTGGAATAGCAGTAGGAAGAACATCTACCAATTTATGAGTGCGCTGTTGGATTTCTGCCAATGGAATTTGAGGGAAGTCCACAATTCCTAAGACGCTCGTATTCCTTAATGCAGGCAGAATGAGATGTGGCAGGTGGAACAACAATCTTATCCAATGATGAGGATGACAATACTGCCATTGAAACAGTAAAATCATCTAGTCATTGAGACACAAGTGGTTCACAGAGGCACATTTTACTTATTTCAATTTCTGAAAAGGAGCAGGCACTTGACCAGATTAAACTGAGTAAAGTAGAAGTGAGGCAGCTCATTTATATAGATATTTTTATTGTTGATTAGCTGTGTATATCTAAACTTCAAAATAGAACAAAATACATATTTTATGAAGATAAACTATTCATAACAAAATACATATCAAACAAAATTCTTTATAGGAGGTAGAATTACCTTACCATTAACCTATAATTCATATACAGTATATTATATTATATATGCACACACATATGCTACTTAGGGTGTGTATATGTCACATATACACAGTTATGAACATTTACAGTATTGCATGTAAATTTTACTCTGATTTATATAGCTGCACTCAACTTTGTTTTTGTAATTATTATGATTTTCAATGTGAATTCCCATTCCAAATGGCATCTATGATTTTGTTCATAAAAATACACCAGGTGATCATGATGTAATTTGAGACACACTTATAGAACTTTCCTGGACTTTCAGTTTAGTACAAAAACCTTTCACAAATGAGGACTGAAGGGTTAGGAAATATTTTTCTTCAGCTGTCTAAAAGTACAGTACTTTTAACTGACAATTCCATTTATTTAATTTTTGCCTCCTGGATTACACTAACCATTTGTTTCAAAATCAAACTGGTGCTTTTTAAAGTGGGGTCAGGGTTGTGTTGTAGCCAGGAAATGTATGAGGGGCAAGGGTTTTGTGTGTTATCTTCTATTGGGCCAGCTATTTGTAGTTGGTCCAATAAAAAGATGCACAAAACCCTTCCATTTTTTAAAGTACTTTTAGGGGAATTCAGCCACATAACTTGTTTCGATAAATACAGGAGAAATGGTTCTGAAGGGTTATAGTAAAATACGATGCACCTTCCCCACTAACACTGTATGAAATACTTTCAGTAAATTTGGTCCCCAATTAATTTTGAGTAGAACTACAAGCCTAAGGTCATATTTGCCAATGGCAGAACTTGTGTTATAGTAATTTATAGCATGATTGGACATTGGTTAAGGCAACTACAAGCTAAAATTGAGAATAAATGTCTGGGAAGGTATTGTTTTCCTGCCACATTTAATTAGAATAACTTATTGCTTCTACATCTGAAGATAGGATGTTTTTGCCATGAAAATCATTTACACCAGTTGCCAAATTCAGTGGACTTCCACCTGCTTATGAAATTGGCCTTCCTTTTTATGTACGAAGTACATTGCATAACAGAGTTTTTAATTTACAAGCTGCTTCAGAACAAACTGAATTACCAAATGGTACAGACATTTAACAAAACTGAAAGAAAAACTAGGAGTAAAATAAAACACGTTTTTTTAAACAAATTCTTAAAAGGGAAAAAATTAAAATAAAATAGAATTGTCAGCTAGATTGCTTTCTCTTCCTAAAGGAGGTTATATATCAGAAGTAGGAATGTCATATTACATCTGAATCAAAAATATACATTCTCTGCTCCTTTAAACTGACCATATGAAAGATTAGCAGCTGAAAGGGAGAAGCCAATTATAAACCAAGTTGTACCAGTTGATAGTATATTTACAAATTTCTCATTAGTTGACTCCAACTACTTTACTTAAGGAAAATTAAACACCAAAAATAACTGAATTCAGTTTTAAACAAAAATAGTGGCCCCATAAAAATAAAACCCAAAGGGTTTTGTTCATAAAAAACTTTTCACACCCTGTAGATAAAGACCTAAAACATTTAAAATACATATTTTTGGTAGCAAAGAAGTGAAGAAACCTAAATCAAAATATAGTCTAATCTTTACATAATTATATATATTTTTATCTTATCAAAATAGTCTCTTAATACATACATATTGTAACACTGTATACACAAGTGTAATTATAAATGTGTTATTGAAATCTATTAAAAATACCCCAAGTCAGTCACAACATTAAAATCTTCAACCTGTATATAACATCACTGTAAATTTTCATAAATTTAACTTCTCAGTGCATCTGCAGTAGTCATTAAAAACCAGAGATTTCTGGTTAAGTCTTTCCTTGGTGTCTTAGTTAAATGTTTTAAGTTATCTAGGAATGAAGAGCTCTCCTCTTAGTGAGCCGTTTCTTTCCCTCAACATCCTCCTCCATGAAGGGTTGGGAATTTAAGAGCTGACCAGGTTTCACCGAAGCAGCAAGGCTTTAGTACTGAACATATTCAGACTGAAGGGACTGTGCAGAGGAGAAACAGAAACTGGTATTAAAATTCATATTAAGAGGGACCCTTTTAAATACCACATTCAATCTATACCCTCAAATAAAGACATTTTTATGGGGAAAAAAAAGATCATAACTAGAAAACAGAAAAATTCCAGGGTACACTAAACATAAATGCATTCTGGACTATCACACAGGAAATGCACCAAAAATGGCAAATGCTTTATCAAACAGTCACATTAAATATAAATAGACACAGTTAATTTAATAGTTCAGTTTACACTATAATGTTAAGGAGCACATAGCTTCTTGTTGTTATGTTATCAACTGGTAGTTATTGTTTGTGAATCAGATATAAAAAAGTATTTAAAGACAAAAATATAAGTTACAATTATTATATGAGCCATTATATTTGGATTCAATTACTTCTAATCCAGAGAATTCTAGGGGTTTATTCTTTTTAATGAGAACTTTAAGAAATCCTTTAAGACAATGTAATACTCTGTTAAACTAACCAACAGAGAAAACATGATTGCAGTTATTGTGATTTAAATTGATTTAATTAAGTCTCAAATGAGGATAAGACTACTACTGAAATATACAATGCACTCTGCAGATTTTGATTCAGATAACGACAGAAGAAACACATAAGGTGTGGAGTAATTACTGAAAAAACAAGGAAGCAGCCCACAATTAGATACAGAAGAACATTCTAGAGCTATTTAGCAAGAAAAAGAACAAAAAGAAAAGACATTTGAGTGAACAAGTAGTCTGAAGCAGCATATAGAAAATAAGCAGTTAAGAAGAAGGCCTGAAGACCTTTCTTGCCTGAGTTACGTGCATTTTTGGGTACGCAAGACATCTAACAAGCATTCTGGCTTGCTACTGGTCTTGTATCAATTAAAAGTTCATCTGAGTTTTAAGCGTAAAAAAGGTTTGTAAGAAAATTGAGACTAATAAGATCTATCTGTACAATTTCTTCCCAGATGTGTGTTGAGTCACCGTCCTATGAGAGCAGCAATATGAACCTGAAGAAAGCTGGATGTTTTGGGAGCTCTATCAAAGCCTGACAAAATGATTAAAACCCACTCACATGCATCACTAATTCATCCTGAGAGTAGCTAACTGTCTACAATAGAGTCAAGTACTGTTTCTTTTAAAAAATATATTTTAAAATAATTTAAAACTTTAAAAAAATTGGTAAACTCTGTCACTGGCCAGAAACATGTTTTAATTAATGAGATCCATAAAACAAATATAATTCTGAGTAAGTTAAGAAAAATATCTGGCACATTTTTAATGTGCGACAGTGCCATTTTTTCTTGTCTAAATGATTCTCTCTAAAGACACTATTTCAGTTAAAAACTGGCCAGGTGCTGTTTAATAATGAACATATTCAGACATAAGGGATGGCAAGTTTAAAAATTAAAGGACACTTGTACAATTTATTACAAGAGGAAGAAAGGCCAAAAGCTAGTATTTAAAACTGCAAACAACTCTCCTGCCAGCTTCAGGACCACAGTGGAACTGATGACCGGCTGTAGGTTATTTAATTGTGCCAGATTAGCACAGCTGACAGTTTTCAAGCAATTCATTTTACTGAATAGAAAGGATATGTATTTCTATCCACTACTGAACATTTAATATTTCTGCTAGTCCTAAGTACAGCCAAAGCTCTCTCAGTCTAACCTAATTTAAGACCATTTTATAAACCGAACCAAACCAAGCCCAACCCTTTTGTTGACGGAAATGTAGTTCCTGTTGGAGTGGTAAAGATTTTGCAATGAACTTTTAAAAATGAAATTTAAAAAGTAAAGGTGACTAACAAGTACTGTCCAAAAGCAGGAGAACTTCAAGAATTCCATTATTCCAAATTCTTTAAATTCCATACGGACACAATGTTTGTAACAAAAGAGGGTATTTTAGCCTTGGACAGGTACACAATGAGCAGATAGAGCATTAAACACCTGTGGCTTTACTTTCAGGTTCTTGAGATTAGGAATGACTCAAAAAGACCTGAGACTGTCATATTATTCCCTAAATCAGCTGAAAGTCATGATTCTGGATCACAGACTAAGCAGTGTTCTAAAACCGGGATTCAAGCTGCAGTTTCCTGTTATTTTTTTTAGAAGTTCCTCCTTTCACAAAGCATGGAACATGTGGATATGAAAGATAAGACTACACAGTAACATATGGAAGAGAAGATCAAATATGTATGTAGCACAAATGCAGAATGATTCAAACCATCAAATGCTTGCAGATATTTTTTGGTTTTTTGATGCTTGTCACAGGGTTAGTCTACACAAGACATTTACTGCATAATAAACTAATTAGCTGCACAGTAAATGTCTCAGTTGTCTATACACGTGCCCCTTTTAGGCTGAAGTAAACGAATTTACTCTGCAACAGCGCATGTGTAGATGCTGTTCCAGCTGGCTGGGGCACAAGGGTGCCCACCAGCTAGCTTTCTGCTGACACATCCTTGTGCCCCAGCCAGTACTTCTGCAGCACATTGACATGGGGAAGACAACCCTGGGTTGGCAGGCTGACCCCCTAGGTCCCCTGCCAGCTGGGGGTGCTCCAGTCTGGCTCAACATGTGCTCCCAGAAGCAAGTGCAAACAGCAGTAAACAGTTTATTGCTCCAGAGTTTACTGCTCCCAGGCGCATGTTCAAATGGCACACCCAGGAGCAATAAACTCCAGAGCAATAAACTCCAGTTTATTGCTTCGCATTAATTGCGCATGTAGACCCACCCACAGAGAGGTAGTTACTCTGTTTTTTCGGATGCTAGGTGCTGTTGTCCATACCTGCCACATGTCTACTCCAGAGCAATAAATAAGCATCTTCTTCCAACTGTTCTAAATCCTTTTCAGAGTAGAGTGAAGAACTAAACTGAATTTAAGAAAAGGGGGCCATTTCCTTTCACATACCATATCATATGGCCATTATATTGAGGTGATACCTTTTATTGAACCAAAATGCATGGTTGGGATAGACATAGGCAAACTTTTGAGTATCACAGTACCAGCCCTCAGGCCTCTGATAAAAGTTATCACACACAAGAACTCTTGCACTATATTTGACACATACTTTAGGTTTTTTGAGTATTAAACCTCACTGTCCTGATTCTGAAGGAGTTTCCTAACCAATAGCTTTGGACCAATGGTGTAATGGTTTTTAGGGGTACACCGATAAAGATTCTTTGGGCCAAAACTGGTGGCTGATTATTGACCAGCCATATCGGCCGATACCAATCTAATTGCCGATATGCAGTCCGGCAACTTGGAGAACAGTGTCCGGCTGGTGAGTCTATTGTGCGGAAGGGGCATGGTGCAGGGAAGGGACATGGGGGGGGGGGGGTAGATTGAGGCCCCTGTGGTGAGGGAGGGAGTGGGGCTGAGCCTGAGGCTGGGCCAAGTGCTGCACAGCTGGGGTGGGGCGGTGTGCAGGATGGAGCCACAGGTAGCTGATCCGGGGAGTGCTGGGAAGTGAGGGTTGGCTCCCACCACTACACGCACCCCTAGGAGAGGCGTGGGGGGCATGTGTCCCCCAGATCTGTGCACAGGGCAGGATGCCACTGAGGGCTCGGTGCCAGTGGCAGCGCCAGCCTCTTCATTGCAAGGGGCTGGGCCAGGGCTGCACTCACACCAGGCAGGGCGGGCAGCAGCAGTGCTGGGAGGGGAGATCCGGGGGGGGGAAGCTACAACCATCCCAAAATTCATCGTAGACCCCTCCATAGGGCCCCCTCCCAGTGCTGCTGCCATCCATCCCACCCCCACCTGCCCCTAGCGCTGCTCCAGCCCAGTCCCCCTGCCAGAAAGAGGCTGGGGCCGCCCCTGGCCCCAAGCCTGCAGTGGCAGGCCGCCCCCCCCCCCCCCACCAA
>NW_005841832.1:4773764-4778885 GCF_000455745.1 Alligator sinensis | reverse complement strand
TACACGGCAGCAGCATGCATGCACACACACACACACACACACACACACACACACACACACACACACACACACACACACACACACACACACACACACACACAGGATTTATTGGCAACATTATCGGCCGCATCAGCCAAAAAAAGCTGACTGCCGATAATATCAATTTTCCTTTTATCAGTGCCAACACAATATGGACCAATGTATCAGTGCACCTCTAATGGTTTTGTTTACTTCTATTTATTTATATTTTTATTTCTATTTATGTGAACATCTATTTTGTGACTGTGGTTACAGATGCAGCATTTGGTTTGCATTTCCTTTTCCTACTTCAAGGGTAGGAAAAAAGGCTTTCAAGGAGGCATGGGTCAGGTTACTTGACCCCTTCCCACTGCCAGCCTCCCCACCACTGCTCTCCCCACTGTAGCAGTAGGGAGGAAAAGGTGGGGGGGGAACAAATTTCAAATGACCACCCAATATTTAGATTCTGTACATGGAAAGTTGCAACAAATTTATAAATTTTCCATGTATAGAATTTAATTGGGGAAGGGGGGGGGGTGTCATTTTAAATTCAGGGTTGTCTTGGATTTGGGTAAATAAGGTATATGCAGGAAATGTAAAGGAAATCCATCTTCATGGATTTGAGTGCAGGAATGAGGTCCTCTTAGAAAATGTAAAAGCTGACCACCTTACATTACTTAGTACCCTGTAATGAGAGTGTTGGTTTCAATACAGAATTTAAAAATCAAGATGTGCTTTCTCTGGCTTGTGTATGATATTGCAACATATAACAAATGGAAAAACAAGAAATAGCAATAACAAAATTATGAAATGCAGACAATCGATAGAGAAATTTAAGACATAAGGAAAAGATTCATGACTAAGGAAAAAAGGAGGCTTTTAAGCACTTTAGGAACAAAAGAAATTCTAGTAATGACATACATCCATACCTAGATGAAAAATTTAAAGGTGTTAATTATGATACAGAAAAGACAAAAGTGATACATGTAGTGTACAGACAAAGGAGTGAAGAGTTTGAGTAGGGAGGTGATTTACCTAAACATGTAACATTTTTGAGTGATACTGGAATACTGTACTGAGTTCTAAAGTCCACATTTAAAAAAGGGATGTTGAAAAAAAATTGAGGAGGTCCAGAAAGAACCACAAAAATAAACTGAAGGCCAGAAGAAATACCATACACTGAGAGATGGAGCTCAGTTTGACTTATCAAAAGAAGATGGAGAGGAAACCTATAAGTACCTTCATGGGGACAAAATACCAGGTATTAAAAGATTAATCAAATGAAGAAAGGTAAAACAATACAAAAACCTATGATTGGAAAGTGAAGCTGGACAAGTTCAAATTAGGAATAATGTACAAACAGTTAACAGTGAGGACAATTAATTACTGGGACAAACTATCAAAGCAAATGAAGGATTCTCAATCTCCTGAATCTCTTTAACCAAATGCAAATTATGCTTCAGTCAAACAAGTTCCTGGGCTCAATACATAGGTAACAGGTACATGCAGGTAATCAAATTATATGGTCCCTTTGGTTTTGAACTCTATGAATTACAACAGTATAGATTCTGCAACTGGAACTCAGGTAATTATGCATAAACTAGGAGAAAATTCAGTATACTCTGTGATGTCTGCAGGGCAGAAACCCATGCACTAAGAAAATTATTCTAATCTGTAAATCAACCACATGCGACTATGAGAAAGCATAAGAACAGATCTTTTGTGTAGGTAGGTGACATTTTATCAAATCACTTTTTTAACACTGTAACCACACTAAGCTATCGGACCATCATACTCGAATCAAACAGGTTTAAAATTCATAGTTATTGATGTTTTGTTAAAATCCAGAAGCCGTATGAGTCTTCCTAATTTGCTTTCCTTCATTGCTTCCCAATTTGCAAGTAGAGTTTTTCATATTGTAAGTAGCTAAACCTTACGTGGAAGATCAAGCACACACCATATTTGGTTGTTTACAGCTTTTGTTCCTAACCAATGAATGAGATTCAGAAAATGAATTACAGGAAGAATACACCATTGTAGATGCAAGGAAACTACTCAGTAATTTCAGTCAGAGCTGTCCAACTGGCAGCCCATGGGGTTAACATATGGCAGCCAGGCTCCAGCCATGCCACCATCCCTCCCCCCACCCCCGCCCCCAATCACTTGGCTGCAGCAGCAGCTCAGGGTTCCCCTACTTCCTATCACTTCCAATGCATGCTCCTGCTCCAGGGGCAGGGCAGGGTGGCACAGCTTGCAGTACTGGGGGAACTGGTATCCTGGAGTGCCCATTCAGCACAGTGCAGCAGGGGAATCAGGGTGGCTGCCAATGTTCGGTGCTCTGGGAGCAGTGCCTGCCCACCTGCATGCAAGCACAGTGCAGCTCGGGGGGAGGAGGGAAGGGAGAGGGGCCACCAGCAGACGTGGCATGCTCCTTGGGAGGCTGTGGCCTCCACTGGAGCAGCCCCCATGGTGGGCAGCCCTTGCTGGTGCAGACTGAGAGGCAAGCACATAGAAAATGGCCAGCTCTGACTTAAGATTTCTGATGCAAAAAAAAGAAAACATTTAAGTGGTGTTTAAAGATTGGAAAACTAAGGCCACGTCTTTCCTACCTTTCGGCTGAGCCTAGGACTACTAATAAAAAACAAGCCCTGCCTGCTTTCCCCACCTCCATGTGCACCCAAACCCAGCAATTAGATGTAACAGAGGACTTAACAGGTCCTGAGCATACACCTTTCTCTCTCACAACCGATGTTAACTGATTGGCTAATCCCACCCCTAGCATGCCTAAATGCTCTAAACACTTCTCCTTTCTCAGTTTTAGTGATCCGTATCTGTGTTTTCCTTCTGAGAGAACCATGTCCTCCTGTTAAACCCATTCTTTGGCAGTAACACTTCTAAACTTGCACTAACAACAGTACTATGATTAATCAGAGCGAGCCAAGAAACTGAATTATGGCTGACACTCCCGTATGGTGTTTCCACGTGGTAAACAGAATTTCAGGGGAACAGTATT
Source organism: Alligator sinensis (assembly GCF_000455745.1). Taxonomy (NCBI): domain Eukaryota; kingdom Metazoa; phylum Chordata; order Crocodylia; family Alligatoridae; genus Alligator; species Alligator sinensis. The sequence continues at coordinate 4,775,854 of NW_005841832.1, read as the reverse complement.
TAGGATACAGCATATTTGTCCTTAACCTATGATAAAATCTAAAATTTAATAAATGATGTATGTATTAAGGTATTTATTGATGGAACAAGCCAACCAGCCTTCCAATTGTGTTTGTGGCAGAGTTGCTATGTAATGCTACATTGTGTAATGCTACAGAGAAGTTGTACCTTTCTAAAGGAATTGTTAATTGTAGCTTTTATAAATGTCACATTTTTACTATAGTTTTAAGATCTAGATCTTTTGAGGATTCCTGGTGGGAGTTCCTTTCAACAGATTCATTGTTTTTCTAGTGGTTTATCTGGCTGTATTTGGCTTTACAGTTGTTGAAGTTTTATTCATCGTATTGTGAACATCCTCACAAGAGAATTTCAAAATTGAAAATAAAGTAACAAAAAAGCCACTGAATCATACATTTTGGAGTTTTATAAAACCTAATATCCACAGGACTCTGTGTGCATGTCTATGTGTATATCTGTGTACACATATGCCCAAAGTAAATATTATAAAGAAAAAATACAGTAAATGTAGCCAAATAATAGGCTCAATAACCCACCTTGTATACAAAACCACTTTACCTTCTTATCAAGCACAAGTGGAAAGGAAACAACACTAAGCCTCACTGAAGAAGAAACAACAGAAGACTACTCTGGCTAACATCCAGGAAAGAATAGCTCAGAGCAGCATACTAATGATAGAAAAGGCCTTTATAATGTTTCTTTTCAGGACTACATTGTGGGATAGTCAGCCACTCCAACCCCACCTGCAGGCTGTCTTTTGGATGGACCCATATTTGAAATTTAAACACCAGCACATTTATTAACTGGTGAATATGTTTGTCACAGAACTAAGAACCATCATCTTTTACAACCAGAGTTCCTGCAATGGTCAGTGTGGTCATGCTCTGTGGAAATTCAATCTGTGCACAGTTCTCACAGGAAACCCCAAACTAAGTGCATTTTACTAGCTAGCATAGCTTAGAAGTTTCAAAGACATGGACCACTGCAGTGCAGTATGTCCAAAAAAATGGCTGCAATTGCAAAATGGTTTGGCAATTAAAAAAAAAAAAAAGCAAAATTAAAAAAGAAATGTTGACCACTAGTGAAAACTAACTTTCCATATTCAAAACCCCCCCAAAATGACACCAAATTTGCTAATCATATCAACCTGCCTAGCAGCATGCTTTGTAAATTGACCAGGTTATCACCAGAATAAACAAAACCCTTCTAATATTTTCCCATTCCACCTGCAATAATTCAGTCTCATCTGTGTTGAGTTTTAAACAGTGATCTTGCATCTTTGATACAATTGGATTTCATTAATATGTGGAAGACCCTTGGGAATGTTAAGTAATGCTCCAAAGCAGCAAGTGAAAACTAACAGTAATCACTACTTCCATTTTTTTCCCCAAATGGGAACATGTATTCATTATATTTGCTTGTATAATTTACTTAGAAGTTAATAATGGACAAAACTTAATGGACTGCAGCCCATAGTTAAACTGTTAAAAAAATTCACAAGTACTTCAGGCAAAAGTCTGGGTAGCAGTACTTTACACTTTACCTTAAGCTCTTAGAAGTCAACATGAAAACAAGAGTGTTGTGGGCTCTCTATTGAACACGCCAGCATTCCAGTTATAAGACTTCTAAATCTTACAACTGTTGATGAGAATGCCAAAGTTGACCTTAACAACAACTGCGTATACAGAGAGATGCTGGTTAGAACCTAAGCTGTATAAGGCTATGAAATTCAATATTAACACTTTGAAAAAAAAGCAGGAAATAAATAGAGAGTATTCATATATACCCATTTGTCTTCCCAGAAAAAGAAGTTTAAGAGTGGGCAATAACTAGATAGTTTTGTAAGGAAAAGATTTCATTTTGAAAATAATTTCACCCTTTTCATTGATGAGAAAGCACTGATAATTTAACTTTTCAAACCGCATGTTCTTTCACTGGTGGGTTTTCAGAAATGCACAAAAATGAACCTTCAGGAAATGGGTTTGAGCTTCTAAAGAACTACCTACAATTCTTGGTCATAGCATACAATGTTAATCTAAAATAAATAATGCATTGATGCCTCAAGGTTTTCTG
>NW_005841832.1:4771886-4773733 GCF_000455745.1 Alligator sinensis | reverse complement strand
AAAGAGTGTGTCAAAGAAAAAACAAATATTCATGGCAGCCAACTGACAGAAACTGTCACTGTTAACTGTTCTGATAAAACAATGAATGGAGTCAATGAAATTTTCTGTCCTTCAAGCTCTGATTCTCAACCTGCCCTCCTATCTTCTCTTACCTTCCAATGTCATGCTAGATTTATTTTTTAATATATTCTATTTGAAATATACTGCTATTACTTTTCTTAAGGCCTTGCTTCTTTAAGGAAGCTCACATGATAATTGAAAAGCAGCAAGAATGATTATAGAATCACTAAATAAAAATAATAAACATTTTTGATTCAGAAAGATGTTAACAAGTTATGAAGAGATGCAACCTTAAGACAAGCAGTAATTTCTACAGAAGTTGACACTTAAACATGAGATTAATGTATAATTGAAAACTACTGAAACCATGCTTTTTGTATTTTGAACATCACATACTGGCAAGATTCTGGGAAATTTTCACCTCTTGGTGCAAACAACATTTAATATAACTTAAAAAAAAAAAAAAAAAGAGAGAGAGAGAGAAAAAGTCTCTATTTTCAGTTTCTTTACTTTGTACTTGTACCAAGAATTTCTGTATAGCCAGTTTCACTATTATATAATTGTCAGTGTACCTTTATTCCGGTGGCTCTCAACCTTTTTAGACTCAATACATGCCGCCAACTCTTAGTTTTGACTCTTTTTTGATTACAGAAAAATAAAAGAGTGATTCTTCCGTTGCAAAGAACTCAGACCACAACAGAGCAGAATATTTTTAACACGATGAATTTCTATTTGAAAACTCTGGGTTTTATCTTGTGAATCATGTTGGTATACCTAACAGTGCTAACATTACATGGCACCCCCAGGCACCCTTGAAATAATTGCAAGGTACTGCTTGGTGTCGAATCACCTTGGTTAAGAATCACTGTTATATGTAGATTTTTCACACAGCAAATACAAATAGATTTAAAAATACAAAAAAAACAGGATTGTAAAATCATGAAAATTAAAACAGTGACTTGGAGGCACAGTGTCCAAATTCTCCTTAACTCCTTTTTCTGAAAATGACTATTTTCTGTTATTGGTGCTCCTTTAAAAATGGTGTTAGCTCATTAAGAATGATACTTATTTTCAACTTAGTGAACACAAAGATTCTCTAACAAAAGAATGCATACAGACACCTATTAGCACTTGTCACGGCGGGGTCCTGCAGGAGGGCCGTGATCTCTTTGAGGCTCCCTCTCCGTGTCAAGTCGGCCCAAGGGCACCCTCTATTCTCGCCCACCACGTCTTTGCTCTTAAGTTAAGTTGGGAGGCTGCCTTATACCCTCTTGGACACAGACTCCTGGACCCCTCGTGGATCTTGTCCAGCACAAATGGGTGCTTCGGGGCACCCTAGCCTTATGGGCTACGCGTGGCTCCAACCTCCCCTGATACCACGCCCCAAGCCTCGCAGATGGGATAGACGTTGGTTTGTCTTTCTCTGTACACTGATGCCCCCTCCTGGGGCTCTCCTTGCCCACTCCAGGCTTTTGCTGCGCCGTCGCCCTCTCTCGGGGCCTTCTCTGCGCTGTTGCCCCCTGTCTGGGCCTTTTCAATAGTGCCCCCTTCTGGGGCCTGCTATGCCCTTACTGGGGCTTCTCGATAATGCCCCCCCTTTCTGGGGCTCTCTCTCTGCCCCAACTCGGGCTTCTAAAATGCCGCCCCCTTCTTTGGGGCTTTCCACGCCCACACCTGGGCTTCTAAAGCATTGCCCCCTTCCTGGGGCTCGTCACGCCCGCACTGGGCTTCCCAGTGCTGTTGCCCTCTCTCGGGGTCTTCTCAATAGTGCCCCCTCTCTGGGGCTC
>NW_005841832.1:4760734-4771788 GCF_000455745.1 Alligator sinensis | reverse complement strand
AAAAAGGCTGCCCCTTCCTGGGGCTCGTTGTGCCCAACTTGGGCTTCTCAAAGTTGCCCCTCTCTAGGGCTTGCTACGCCTGCACTGGGGCGTCTCCGAAGTGCCCCTCTCTAGGGCTCTTCAACACCCGCACTGGGGCTTCTTAAAAAGGCTGCCCCTTCCTGGGGCTCGTTGTGCCCAACATGGGCTTCTCCAACACCCCCTCCTGGGACTGAGGTCTAAGCACCCCGTAAGCTGCGCCCTCACTGGCACCAGGGTCCACCCACTGCTGTAGGTTCCCCCTGAGTACGCTGCGCCCACTCTGGCGCTAGGGCCCCCACGCCACTGTGGGTCCCTATGAGTATGCTGCGCCCACTCGGGCGCTGGGGTCCTCACCCTCTGTTGTGAGTCCCCAGTGAGGCCTCCTCCAACCCCTATAGCCTCACCCAAACCACCGGTCTAATAAATAACAATGCCAAAGCAAAACCACAAGCCCCTAGGCTGTAACACAAATTGAAGCCGCCTGGCTATAACTTAACTCCACAGCTCAAGCCTCCCAAGCTGCCTTCTGTAACTCTGGTCAAGCAGTACTCGCAGCTCTCACTGCTTCGTATCATGGCTGAGAGAGCTCCTGCCTCTCTAGCCACTGGCAGGGAACTGCCAGCCTGGCTTCAGCCCTGGGCTTTATAAGGGCCAGGCCCTGCCTCCTACCGGCAGCTGACTCTCCTTAGTTGCCCCGGCAACCCACAGCTGTACTCCCTAATCACCGCTAGGGCTCCTTATGCACTGCCAGAGCTTTTCCTCTGGCAGTTTTCCCCTCTCTAGGAGTGAGGCAGCGAGGTGCACCGCGACAGCACTAATAATCCAAGAAAATCCTAAACTACATAAAATATTCAAATTGTAAAAGTTTTATTATATGATTCATAATTTGAATTGGAAGAGGGAAAAAGGTCTGTAAAGCTGTTATGAAAGGTATTAAAATTAAGTTTTTATTCCCTACATGATCTTTCACGAGACCTTTCTATAAACCAAATTCTCTGAAGAGGCAGAAAATAAACAGGTGAAACAATATTTACTAAAAAGGAAGGAGTAAAGAGACAAAGGTGCTATAGGCTTGAAGAACTATTCAAAGATAAGAAGGGATCAGAGAGTTGCTCTGGATTGTTAAAAGTTTTGCTGTGATAGCTTTGAATGAAGAAGGAAGATAGAAAAGCTTCTGTCAGGTCGCTGAGAGGGCAAGCTTGACTGTGAACTTACAGGAATTGAACGACTCAGGTATCGTGCTGGAGAAGTTGTAAGCCCCGTAAAGGAGGGTTGGTAGATGTTGTACTCATCTGTCACGGTGCTGGGAGAAGTGGGATGGCTGTTGAGGTTGGTGCCACTATTGCTGCTTCTGTTGTACAGGTTGTTGTTCAGCTCACGGTAATTTCTGGCAGGCAGCTGCAAGCTGCCAGTCAAATGATTGGAGATATGGTTTACAGGAAAACCTGTCCTAGAAGATGATGAAGTCATTTTGATCTCTTTATCATCTGAAGCAGCACACAGGTTCCCTAGAGAACTGGCTAGTCTGGAGTTTATGGAAACGCTGAATGGAAAACACATGTGGGAAGAAAATACACAGAATGTATATATATGTGAAGATTTCACACACAAGACATTTAAAGACATTAGGGGAAAATGACAAAGGACTGTTATGATGTATGTAAGCAATGACGGCACACACATTCCTTTTCTCTCCCTAACAACATAAATCAATTCTATGCACCAAAAAGACAAGATATATTACCTAAAAAGTTGTGTAATAAACATCCTGTGTAAGAAAGTATAGTGTCTTTAGTACTCTAGAGCACTTTGACTAACATAAAAATTTGTCTTGTTTTATCCAAAATTATCCCAAGTTCCATTTAACAGTGTCATAGGAATAGCTAAATTTCCCCTTAATGGCAACAAATCAAGGGGTCAGAAGGGCATACTGTTTACAACTTAACATTTTTGAGCTGAACAGTACCTAATAAAATATGAAAGCATAGGGACTGTTCCTACAATTGTATACATAAGCTCAGACATAAGTGACAGCTGAATGAAATGCATATTAGGTTTCAAAATTTATCAGGTGACTTTAAGAGAAGGCAACGGCCCTCCCTTACATGTCATGTCAGGACAAGGAAACTTACCTTTTTAAATTAGAACCTGAAGATGTTGGGCTTCTATTTATTCTCTTTGCAGAGGGTGAAATTGCTGCCGTCACTCTGGAGGACTTCAAAGGAGACATGGATCCTTCTGTACCACCTGAAGTATTCAATCTAAAAAAGTGAAAAATTTTAATGAAAAGTAAGGACATAACACCCAGGCCTAAACTTCAGAAACAGTAAGCTGGTTTTAAACACCTGATCCAGAACTTTCAGAACTGGGTGCTAAATATTCAGGCATCTTTCCAAGGGGAAAAAAATCATACAGATTTACGGTAGTAGCCCATCCATTTTGAATTGAACACCTATAGCTGATCAAGCATTTTTGTTCTTAAATTCTGCTATGTATTCAGGACACAGATCGTAGTTGTTGCTGCATGTACTCATCTCTGAATGACAAGATATTAATCTAACAGCAGGGGTAAAGTCTTTTCTAGGAGTGGAGCGTTAGGGACACATCCAAAAAAGCATGTAGGCAGAATTTAAGCACCTAATACCAAGAAAGCATTCCAAAAAAATTACATTTAACTGCTTAAGCAGATAAAAGTCCAGACAACTATGCATTCATTAATGTCACTAAGATGCCTAGAGTTCTGCTACTGTACATTACACTGCTATTGATACCATTATGTCCAAGTTGAGCATTTATGTCCTTCTCTCGTGCTAAGTGTTTTTGTGATTCACAAATTAAATTAAATCTCCCCATTCCTAAGCCCCTTCAAGAACCTGATATCAATAGGCATGATCTGGCCATGCCTGCTACTGACTAACCACCTTCAGTTCAGCACTTACAGCATTTTCACTCAAAAACACAGATGGATGTGATACACGTGGTGGACACCCTTCACCTACATTTTCTACTTCCCAGGAGATGGGGCTAACACCACCAGCTTTCCTGGGGAATTAAAGTAGTCTCTGTTCTCAAAAATCTCCAACTAAAAACATGGCAGTTTTGGTGATGGGTAGGAGCTGCTTTAAAATCAGGCCAAGGGATCTCCAAGAGAAATAAATAAAAGAAAGAGGAAATGGAAATCCCAGAGGTTAGTCCTCTCCCTATGACTCTCAAAATCACAAATGCAATAATTGTAAACAATACTTCAGCTTAGATAGTATTAAAAGTAATACTTAATATCACCAGAATATCTAGAATAGGCACTCTGGAAATAACTACAGGCTGGAGATAATGATTAGAATTTATCATTTTTAAGTACTATTATTGCCATTGTGGTCTTCATATTAAATGCCATTTTCCTTGCTAAATGTATTATTTGAAGGGACAATAACAAAGGATTTACAAATGGTCCAAAACATAACTGAAATATATTTCATAGCTTTCTTCTAGTCTTTAGCAAATCCTTATCAATTTCATAAAGTTACTATACTTTTTACCACAACTGGCAGTCTTTGGCCAGGTACAGAGACATTCCATTTGTGCCAGGAGAAAAGCCTTTCTCTGGCACAAACTGAGCTGTACAAATATTCAAGAGATGTCTTGTAGAAGAGAAGCTGCTCTTCCACAAGAAGTTAGATTGGGTATCTATGAGGAAGATTTTTCTCCTCTCAATCTAAATTGAAAGCCTGTACACTTCTCTTGGATGAGGAGGACACCCAATATTCCACAGTCCTCTGCTTTCCCTCCCTCTTCCCAGCCAAGGGAGAGGGAGGAAGAGCACTGACTCAGCTGCCCAGGAGCTAGCCATCAGGGAGCCCTGTGGGGACCCTGCCCTGAAAAAGTACCCTCCCACACACACCAATCAGCTAATTGGCAGATGAGGTGGGAAATTCTCCTGCAGAGGAACCTCCCAGATCAGGTCTCTCCCCTTCTCCAGCCCTGGACTGGGTTCCTGTTGCGGCAAAATGTCTCTGCCTTGTTCCACACTACTCTGGGCTAGGCTGGCCTGGAGCACTGCAGGGCAAGGCAGGCTGCCTTGCTGCTATGGCAAAATGCCTCCACCTCCCCAGGGTTAGCTCAGAGCAGTGTGGGGAGGGCAGGCTGCCATGCCCCAGTACAGCCTTGTTATGGTGTTGGTGCACTACTCCCTCTCCCCACACACCTCCAGGTCAACCTGGAGCAGTGCAATGAGTGGAGGCTATTCTCCTGCAGTGGGAACCGGGAGGGTTCCCACCACAGGAGAATAGTTCCCTTCCCCTTCCCCCAATTCTGCAGCTAGTAAAGTGAGCAAAACGCTAGCTTGCATTCATAGATGCTTCTCAAGCAAATCCCAGGATGTCATCCTCCTGTTGTACTCAGCCTTGGTGAGGCTGTAGCTGGAATACTGCATCCAGTTTTGGACTCCACAATTCAAAAAGTATGTGGAGAAGCTTGAGAGAGTCCAGAGGAGAGCCATGCGCATGATAAGAGGTCAGGAAAACAGACCTTATGATGAGAGGCTGAGCGCCATGGGACTCTTCAGCCTGGAAAAGTGCAGGCTCAGGGGTGATCTGGTGGCCACCTATAAGTTTATCAGGGGTGCTCACCAGGATCTGAGGGAACATCTGTTCTCCAGAGCACCCCAAGGGATGACAAGGTCGAACGGTCACAAACTCCTCCATGACTGTTTCAGGCTAGACATAAGGAAGAACTTCTTTACTGTCCGAGCCCCCAAGGTTTACAATTAGACTGCCGCTGGAGGTGGTTCAAACACCTACTTTGAACACCTTCAAGAGACATTTGGATGTTTATCTTGCTGGGATCCTATGATCCCTGCTGACTTCCTGCCCCTAGGGCAGGGGGCTGGACTCGATGATCTTCTGAGGTCCCTTCCAGCCCTAATGTCTACGAATCTATGAATCTACGAATCCTGCCAATTAGATGATTGGCAGAAATTGGGTGGGGGGACATTCTCTCAAGGCTGTCTGTGGCAGCTGATCTTTGCAGCACCACCTGACAGGCTGTTAATTAATGGGCTCCCCTAAAGGGCAGAAGTGATCTAGGGTGCAGCTCTCTAGCACCCCTGGCTAGAGAGCCCACCTATGTATGTTCCAGCTCCCAGGCTATTTTTTACTGCTAAGAACTTCTTACTGGAAGAAATGAACATCTGTAAATGGCCTTTTTTGAGAAGGATTCCCAAGCAGACTGCAAGAGGGAACTGAAATTCACTGGCACAACTGTTGGAAAGTTTACCACATGCATACTAGGGCTGTGCGAAATGGCTATGTTTCATTTCAGTTTTGGCCATTTCAGAGGACAGTGATTCGTTTCACTGTTTTGGATCACTGTTCCATTTCTATTCGGCCAAATCTGTTTCAGAGTTTCAACACTGCTTCGGAGATTTGGATCAGCCGGGGAGAGGCAGGCACAGCTGGGTGGCTGCAGGTTCTCCCGCGGCTCCTCCAGCTGTGCCTGCCTCTGCCCTGGTCGGGGGAGTCACAGAAGAAACCTGCATGGCTACCCTGCCCATCCCCATCCCCCGCCCGGCCCCAACCTCCTGGCACTTTAAAAGGAGGGCTGCAGAGCAGTGCTAGACTCTTCCTGGGGGATGTGGGCCCCCGGATTTGCGCACAGGATGACAGCAGGCTGCCATCCCTTCCCCAGAGCATTGAGATTGGAAGGGACCTCAGGGACAGATTGCAGACATTGGCCAACTATGGATGTCAATATCAGAGCAGTCATTTCCCCCCTCCGTCTTCTTAGTTTCTGATTCCCCGCAAGCCCACCTCCAAAACATCTGAAATGGTTCCAAAACGTTTCAGATGGTTTTGTTTAGTTTCAGAGATGTTTTGGAGCCTTCCGCTTTGCTTCGGATTCAGTGTTTTGGGTGCCAAAACGGGCCGAAACACCTCCGAAATGAAATGGCTGGTGAAATTTCGCATAGCCCTAATGCATACCTACATTACCCTTCATGATAGCTAGTATGCATAGTATATACAGAACAAAGTTTACAAAGTTCAACAAAAGCAAGTGTCACCCAACTGATGTAATTTTTTTGTTTCTACAAAAGGCAAACAATAGTTATGAATTAATTGTACATAACAGCACTGTTATAATTAGAAAATATGACTGGAAAAAAATCACACTAACTTATAATCATGACTTAGGAGTCTCCAAAATACAGCTGTAATTTCTCTGTTAATTAATCAATTCTATATGTATCTTTCTTGAATGACTGTTGAAAACAGGCTCCCCTAGTTATTAGCTCAAAGTCTGACAAAATGTTATGACAACATTTGATATGATGAGTAAAAACAAACCACTACAAGACTAGAATAGCAGACATTTTAAAAATCTAATAAAAACACGAGTTTAGCTAACTAAATACCTGAAAGGCTGTGATATTGATCTGGTGTGTAACTTCATATCTTCCAACCTAGAGAAATCAAAACAGTTGTTCACACAGAAATCAAATCATGAGAAAATGACTGCATTTTTTTGTATAACTATTTAAACAAATTACAGTGACACAGTGTTACTATGCAAGAGCCATTTACGTCTCCACTAGTAGAGGAGCTTGAAAGCTAGCATGTGAGTGTTGGCGGGATGTTCTTTTCTGTGGAAAATTAACTGGGGAGAAGATAAGTTAAATATGAGTATTATGTTTGATTCTGGGCACATATACATGTCGCCCTATGGCAACATAGCAACGTGCTATATCACCATACAGTACGCTACAGCGACGTAGTGGTTGGGCGGGTCTACACATGATCACCAGCTATGTCACCATAGCACTGCACTCCCCTGGTATATTGAGCTGCTACGGCAAGGTAGCGGTAAAATCTACCTGTGTTCCGTGCGCATGGCGCAGTAACTGCCCATACTACACCATGCTACACACTAAAGCACAGAGTTGTAGCAATGTCACTGTACAGTGATGTGTAGACACGCCCTCTGAGTGCTGTAAGTGCTATTCATGTCTTCAGTTTGTCAATAGCATTTTAACTGGAACTATATATCATGGTTATATGAGTTATACCTCACAAGATTTTGCTTTGGAAGGTATTTATGGTTATCTAGCAATATTAACTTATTTTGTATTTTTTGTATCTTTTGTACTCCAAAAGAAATGCAAAGTATGGACAAGGACTCGAACATGAAGCAAACATTCTAGTTACGTGCAGTTACCACACAATATAAATCATGCAGTGTTGCATTGCTTTTTAATACAAATGTTACATTTCAAAGTCCATTTTCTTGAGCCATTTTCCTTGAAAGATATCACTTATTTTTACTTTCAAGATAGATGAAGCTTATTATGGGAAACTGATAAAGAATTTCAAATGGGAATCAAATACATATCTTGTTGAAATATGACCTTTTAAAAGCTGAATAAATGCATTTTTTAAATACAAAGCTAAACTTTTAGGTATGAGATCCATTATTCAAATTCCCCTTTAGCCCCTGGTGCCACAGGATTATTTTTGTGACAAATAGGAAAAAAGTCATAAAAAACCCAACTGAATATAATGTGGACAGCTATATTCCTTCTGTGTTAGCACAACTAACAATGGCCCACATGTAGTAAAAACCTTTTTATTGCTGCAACTGCAGAAAGAGTGATTAATTTACAAAGCAACTTTTAATTATTCTTATTTAATAATACTACCCTCTCAAGAGCTTCCCCAGTTGCGTATCCCTCATAGCCTTCAGGACTCTCATTCCATTAACTATTCACGGATCAGGTAGGGGTTATTTGTAGAGATGGAATTTAGGTTTATAAATTACCTAAGAGCCCCAGTTGTGGCAGAACGTGGCTGTCTCCGACTTTTTAAGGCACGGAGTTTGTCTCCCTGTGTCATACCATTCTTGGACTCCAAATTTGCTTTGTCTTCAAATTCATTCTAGGAAACATGAGGAAAGATGCAGTCTTACAAAATCCTTAAAACAGTAAACTTGATTCAGGGCATGAGGGACAAGATACTGCTATACAAACTAACCACAACTTAAGAGTCTGACAGTTATTTCTCTAATAGCCTTTTTAATTGCTATGGATCTCAGAGACCTTTATTCAGGCCTCTACCAAGATAATAAAAGAGTCTCATTACTATACACGTCTGCTTAAAATCAGGCAGTAGAGCCTTTAGATAAAAATCACATAAAAGAAAAGGGCAAGTTTGCTGGTAAGTTATTGTATCCTACATTAGGAAACAAAAAAATATTAACTCCTCTTGTGTAATGTGTGGGAGAAGTAAACAAAAGCTTTTAAAAGAGTTCTTAAGAACAACAGGGCAGAAATATGAAAGAATAATATTTTAAATTTAAGGAATGTATTCAAATACTTATTAATATTAGAAAACCTTCAAAATTCCACATACTTTAGAAAAGAATATTAAGTGTATTTTATAGAAATGCCTATTTATCATTTCTGACCAGTCTCAGTTTTTTTAAAAACTTCATTATAAAACTGAACATTTTTAATGCCTCAGTAAGGGATAACTCACCAAAGAAGAATTATGATTGTACTTTGAGCAATATGATTCTCCCTACTGAAGTCAACATAAGCTTTGCCACTGACTTCAGTAGAAAAGGATCAGAACCATACTGATGAATCTTAAGAGCTACATTCTAAAGACTTTTCAAATAAAAAGGTATAATATGTTAGCACATTTCAGACCCAAGATCCTCTAAACTGTTCCAATTATGCATTTTCCAAAAAAGAGAGCACAACTCAAAAAAAGTTTTGATAAACAGCACATTCAAGAATCAATGTGGAAAATGACTGAAATACCACCAGTTACAATTTCGGCAGTAGAGAAATATGAAAGTAGTACTTCATGGTTGTGAGAAGGCAAACTAGACAAACTTGGGATGGTTACCAAGATACTAAAGGTTGTTATTTGCCAAAATTGTGGCAGCTACAAAGAGTAATTGTTCTTTTTTAAGAGCCTGGAAAAAGCAATCCACCAAATAGCTTGTCTTTAGCCCCACTACAGTAATGCTCCTTCTTACTCTGTTGTCCTGTGCAAGCACCAAATATAGCCATAGATCAGAACAGTAATACTACTAACAGCTCCCCTGGGATATTCCGTTCAAACTGGAGTCACTACATTAGGCTGAAGGGCTCTTTAGACACAGTTTCTATTTTTGGTAGCCAGTCTTTGGCCACATAAATTAAAATCACTTCAAAAGCCACATACTTAATGTAGCAAAAATTCTTAGAAATATTTATATAAAATGTATCTATATTACCCAATTTTAAAACTTCACAAGCTAGTTTCTTAAAATACAGTAAAAAAAGGATTTCATTATACACTGCCAAGACCGTGTTTTTATAAATTCTAAACCAAGTTACATTGTATAAATAAAACAACTGTCTGTTCCCAAAATAACTTTTATCTTTATTATTTTAAGTGAGCCTTACAATTTGAAAATATCCAAACAGGTTCTTTTTTCCAAATATAATTCAAAAGTTAAAAAAATAAGTCCTTCCTTCCCCTATGACCAAACTAAGGCTACAGTGTTGCCATGCTTCAATTCAGATTTGTTTTTATACTAATGAAATTATGAAATCTCTAAAAAGGGCTGTTAAGACTAGATCACTGTAAAAGAAGAGTCCTGCTACATGCAAAGAAATCTGTACAATACTTCATATATACTTACTCCAATAAAGAAATGTTTTAAAGATAGAAAGGAATAAAGAACTAGTCTACAACTCTCCTGCCTTCTCCTTTTGCCACCGATCAGCTGCAGGGGATGTGAGATTTATTTCTGCCCGTTGATATTAGATAGCCATTCCTACTCCATTTGCAGTCCCACTATGTCCCACTCTTATTTGATATGCAGATTTCCTATGATGCAGGTGCTATGTTGATTCGCCAAGTTAATTCTTAGTGCATATTTTTCCTCATGACAAAAATAGCAAGTGGCTGCATGGATTTTTTCCACCTTCCCTCTGCCGTCCTAAACATACAGTTTGATAGTCTGCAGTATACCTGTTGCAACTTTGAAAGCGTGGTTTGTGGGAGATCAAAGGGTTGGAGGTGAGGTCCCTGTAACTAAGTGGGCTGCTTGATTACAGACCCCAAATAAGACACTGGATAATGAGAATGGATATTTCCATGTCTAACACCGTACGGGATTTATATGACCTCTCCTACCTCCAATGTGGATGGCAAGAATGGGTTCATATGTTTTTTCTGGCAGGGTCAGTGGGCAGGCCTGACTGTAGAGAGTATTGCCTTCATGCCCATCTTTAGGTTTGGGCAACTGGGGCCACTACTGTCCATACAAGTTCTGCACAGGAACAGCCCTGCCTAGGGGTGGTTCCCAGTTAATTCAGTAGATGAAACTGCACCTCCATATTTAACCACATCTGATATCTCTTAAAGCTTCCAGTCTGCATTGATAACTGAGATCTAGGGATGGAAACCCAAAGAAAAGGAGACAACAGTCAGAAGAAACTGCTGAATTGATTTGGTGCTTCTGAAATATGTCAACTTGAAAGCCCTGGAGTATATTTATCTTTTAGGCAACAAAACAGTTGCTGTGAAAATTACTGGACATCACCTGTAGATATCTAAATCCTGCCACAACAGCTATCAGGAAATTCTGAGTTAAGGATGCCACAGTGTTCTTGATTCTGATCATTTGTTTGTGACTGTAGGATATTTTAGATATGGCTTCCACCATAGACTACTACACCAATAAGCAAAGGTACAGGTATGTAACGCTGGAGCAGGGTTACAAATTTAGAAGATTCACAGTGGTCACCAACTGGTCGATCACGATCAATCCACGTCAAGTGGATCCCGGAGTCTCTTGAAGTTGATCCTGGGCTGGGGGGGAGCTGAGCGTGCGCATACATGCATGCATGCCCACCCCGCACAACCCAGCAGGTCAGCTGGTGGGGGAGGGAAGGGATGGAAGGCCGGGGAGCATTTGCAGTAGGGCTCAGGGTGCAAAGCCCAGCCCACAGCAGCAGCCACCTCTGCCATGCACAGAATGGGGGGGGG